>NC_047107.1:44981055-45086665 GCF_902500255.1 Thalassophryne amazonica
GACTGTCAATCTCCCTCGGTCTGGGATTCCATGCAAGATCTCACTTTGTCGGAAAGGATGATTCTGAGAAAGCTTAGAACTACACAGGAGGACCTGGTCAATGACCTGAAGAGAGGTGGGACCACAATCACAAAGATTATATTAGTAACACATGATGCTGTCATGGTTTAAAATCCTGCATGGCAGCAAGGTCCCCCTGCTCAAGCCAGCACATGTCCAGGCCCATTTGAAGTTCACCAGTGACCATCTGGATGATCCAGAGGAGGCATGGGAGAAGGTCATGTGGTCAGATGAGACCAAAATAGAGCTTTTTGGAATCAACTCCACTTACCATGTTTAGAGGATGAGAACAACCCCAAGAAAACCATCCCAACCGTGAAGCATGGGGGGTGGAAACATCATACTCTGGGGGTGTTTTTCTGCAAAGGGGAGAAGACGACTGCACCGTATTGAAGGGAGGTTGGATGGGGTAATGTATTGTGAGATTTTGGCAAACAACCTCCTTCCCTCAGTAAGAGCATTGAAGATGGGTTATGGCTGGGTCTTCCAGCATGACAATGACCCCAAACACACAGCCAGGGCAACTAAGGAGGGGCTCCGTAAGAAGCATTTCAAGGTCCTGGAATGGCCTGGCCAGTCTCCAGACCTGAACTCAATAGAAAATCTTTGGAAGGAGCTGAAACTCCAAACATGAAAGATTGGAAGAAGATCTGTATGGAGGAGTGGACCAAAATCCCTGCTGCAGTGTGTGCAAACCTGGTGAAAAACTACAGGAAACAGCATAAAGATCTAACAACGGACGAACTGGACAAGATTGAAGACAGATAAGAAGAAGAGAACGGTTGCCAAGGATGAAAATATCTTGAGATTCACATAAAATAGTCCCGAATACTTATGCATTTTTATCAAGTTCTGTTAACTTAAATAACTATTTGTGTGTTAGCTCACTGTGTGGGACCATGGTATAAGTGGATTAAACAACTCGAAGCCGTGCATTATAAGGTTTGAATGCACTTTGCAGAGTAACACCACAACGTTGCTTAGTCCTTACACACACACACACACACACACACACACACACACACACACACACACACACACACACACACACACACACACACACACACACACACACACACACACACACACATATATATGATACAGTTCATGGATGTACCTAATGATACAGTTCATGGATGTATCTAATTACAAATTTAAAATTTCATGCCTACAGTCAGTGCAGAGTCTGTATTTACACTTGCATTTATGTTAATTGTATTTAAATTAGTAAAAAAGGAAATTACTCATTACATTGAGCAGCCCATGTCAGAATAATGTTATTTGCTTTATGTACTTTAGTACTTATGTACTTAAACATAAGTACTTTAGTCTGCTTTATGTACTTTTAGTGTAGCTGGTGAACATGGACCTAATTTTATTTGTACATAGTGAAGATATACCTTTACTGAAAGTTGAATCGCTACTGAATTTGGTCCTGCAGATTAAGCTTTACTGATATTATAATATAATTTATATATTGATTACAGTTGTGTTCAGAATAATAGTAGTGCTATGTGACTAAAAAGATTAATCCAGGTTTTGAGTATATTTCTTATTGTTACATGGGAAACAAGGTACCAGTAGACTCAGTAGATTCTCACAAATCCAACAAGACCAAGCATTCATGATATGCACACTCTTAAGGCTATGAAATTGGGCTATTAGTAAAAAACGTAGAAAAGGGGGTGTTCACAATAATAGTAGCATCTGTTGTTGACGCTACAAACTCAAAACTATTATGTTCAAACTGCTTTTTTAAACTGCTTAACATAAAACTCTACACTGTTGTTTGTTCACATGTGCATCTCATAAACGTAAAGAGGAAGTTTGCTATTTTTAACCTGTCTTAGTATTACAGAAGGATCCCCTTGTCAGCAATCAACTGGCAAATAGGAGATTAAGGAAAATGGCTAACTGTATAGAGGGTTTTCATGTGACGTATCGGTCACGTCGTTTTGTGACCCGCGGCCATTCTGGATTACGACGGGTGGCCGCTGTGATACACTACGTGCATTTAGCGAAAAATTGCAGAAGCTTCAATGTCGGTGTTAAGAAGCCTCACGGCACCGTGGCGCTGAGAGAGATCCGCCGCTACCAGAAATCCGCTGCTCCCAGAATCTTATTTTATTTTATTCGGCAATAAAATTATATAAGAATACATAAAAATATGTATCTTGAGGATTTAAAGCATTGTAATAACCGTAGATTCTCTCCATTTTTCTATCACGCACCAGCCTCCTTGTAATCCAAAATGGAGACGGCACCTGTCCTGCAGTAAATCGGTCACGTGATTGAAAACCCTCTATAACCTTTGAAAGAAAAGATTTATTTAAATTTAGTGAGGGAAACTTCAATGTTTATCTCTGTCGTGATTGTTTCCATGCTAAAAGACACTTCTAATTACATTTTCACCTGTTCAGTGGTGAAAAAAAGCTGTTGCTTGAATATTTTTAGCTTGTCCCTCACAATTATATTAATTAGCCAGTTAGCTTTTGATCATTTCCATTCTAAATCAACACTGCACAGATTCAGTTTGTTTTTGTCATGAGTGAAAACATTAACCAGGGCTGTTAAATGAAAATTGTGAAATCCAAGGAAAATTTGCAGGGGGGGTACAGCTCCCCAAGAGCCGGGGTCTAGGGCCCTGCGGGGCCCCAGAATTCAATTTTTATCTAATGATACTTTTTCAGCATCTCCTGGAAGAACTAATCTCAAAATTAGGGGATATTTAAATGATCCTATATTCAATCTTTTATTTGACCTGTCAGTGATGATGTTGAAATAATAGAATATGACGTGGAAGTAGGACCTGGAATGATTTTCCTTTTAATTGTAAACCAAATTATGCATTAACTCAGAACAATTAAACTACATGAAATTTATGAAGACTGAAAAGACTGTTACAGCATTTCAAAAACCACAGCTAAAGCTTGTAGAATATTTTGAAAATCATGGTAAAATATCAATAACATACCTTATAGTAAAAAGTCACATATTCTTGTGTAAATTCATGCAGCCTAAATCCATTCAAAGCCACAATGTCTTTTTTACAATAAAAGAAAGTCCAGATTAGTGAAAAAAAAGTCACATAATCTTGTATAAAATCCTGTTTGAACAGAAGAATGTTTATTTTCCAGGGAGATAAAAATTCTTACCATTTCCTGAGAGGGCACAGTTCACTTTTCCCGTTTCTTTTATCTTTCAGGTGTGTTGATGAAGCCAGCGATGATTCCACGGATTCTTGTCCTTATAAGACTTTTTCAAACAGTCTTTCTCGCCATCTTCTCTCTGTGCGATGTCGGTCCGTGATACAGACATGCTGCACAAATCTTCTTTTAAAAACTTGAAAGCTCTAAAAGTTTGGGATGTCCACATGATAAGTTTAGCTTAAGTGTCGCACAGGAGCCACACAGCGTCGCCGCAGCAACCAACCAGTCCTGCTTTATGACAACTGTCGTAACAGCTACACTTTGAGTCGCATTTTTCCTCCGTGAAACTCCGCGGAAACTGATTTGTATCTGTGACACACAGATCAGTGCCTGCAAACTTATAAAACTTACACAATGTTGTAAAAAAAGAGAACGCTTTGCGATAAGCATTTTAAAAACTTAGTGATGTTCACGATTAAAGAGTACATCACTAACACTCCACCCCCCCTCCCCATGATGAAATCTGCGGAATCCCGCCGATCCGCAGAGTGATTAACCCCAAAACTTCCAAAAATAAAGCTTTGACTGAAAAATGCACAACATCTGCCAAGCTTATCCAGAACGGAAACTCAACTGGAGGTGAAAATATTTTTGTCGTGAACATGACATGTGCCTTTGCTTTTCCTTTCTCCAACAAGAACCAGTGGTGTGAATGATTTTCATCATGTCTCATCACCGTGTGGCATTTGGGAAACACTGTGGGACAAAATCCTCATCTCTGTGTAGTCACCTTTTCACCAAGATTAATAGCAGGAACATGATCTTTACATAGGATGAGTCATCCAGTCAGTCCAGCCAAGTGGGAGAACATAAAAATGGCATTTTTAAAGGAAAAAAATACGATGGCTGAAATCTTTGAGTTTCTATTTTCAAACAGCCATTAACCATTGAGGGCATAAAGGTTTGGTCTTCAACATTAGTGTTCTGCTAAAATAGCAAGTCCATGGCCTGCTGTGGGGAAACACTGAAGCTTGTAATAGGTACACAAAGCTCCAACTCAAATGACCTACTTGTCCTCCTGGGTGCTTCAATTTTCTCAATAGTTTCTCACTCTTCTGGTCATTATGCCAGAGCCAATACTCTCTCCAGGCAACCATGAACGTTTTCTACATCCAGCAAAAAAGAAAAAGAGAGAAAATGTGCGGGACACTGCTGGTGTTTTTTCCACATCAAAGCAAACAGAAATTACAGTCTGACATAAATAGTGTGCAGATGCTTCCTTGTACAAACTTACACACTTGAATCTGCATGGGAATAAAAAAAATAAATGAGATATTAAAGGTTTATTAACCGAACAAGCGAGGTGAATAATTTGTTTATTATATTGCTTTTATATTTATATAAACATGCAAACTTACAGTATTGCCCAAATATACTGACTGCATTGGGCTCGTTTGCTTTCTTCACCTCCACTAGCTTAACAGATCGTGTGGTCATTAGCTGGTAAGCTTTCAATCTGTGTGTTTTTTCCAATGCTGTTTAGATATTTATGGAGTACGTTCATGTCCGACTTGGTTTTTGTTTTGTTTGTTGTCTTTTCTTACATTTTTGTTGTGTTTTTAGCTTCCTGGTTTGTAACAAAAATACGTGTTGCGGACCAATTGTCATGGTAACCGGTCTGGATATGGGAAAATACCTGATGGTAATCAGTCAGTCAGAGCGCATGTCGCATAGCAGTCATATAATAAATTTATTTATTATCTTGCATGAGAACCAGTGGCAACTCCAGAGATGTTCATCTTAACCCCTTAATGCCCGAATTTATATAGCTGTATATAAAAAAATGTTTTGTGTGTGTTTTTGCCTTTAAGTAGATGGTAAATAATGTTGAGATTTCACTTCTGCACAAAAACTAGATAGTAATATTGGGTATTCTGGTAATGACTTTATGTTATAATAATAATGATGGTATGTTGCAAATTTGCGACAACGGGCATACAGGTCAATTTGGTAAGTTGCATATTTGAGTCAGAGATTGTAGCATATATGCGACGATGGGCGTTAAGGAGTTAATGGGGATAGCTAGGAGGTCATGATTATTTCAGATTGGGGCATTAAGGGTCTTTAACTGGTTCCAAATGCTGCTACCAGACTTTTGACACAAAGCAGAAAGTTTGACCACATTACACCCATTTTGGCGTCCCTTCACTGGCTTCCTGTCGCTGCAAGATCAGATTTTAAGGTTCTGTTATTGGCTTATAAAATTGTTCATGGACTTGCACCTCCCTTTATGGCTCACCTGGTAAGGCCCTATGTACCAGCTTGGGCCCTGCGTTCGCAGGGTGCAGGACCTTTATGTGTTCCTAGGGTGAATAAAAAGTCTGCCGGTCACAGAGCTTTCTCTTACTGTGCCCCAGCTCTGTGGAACGACCTCCCGGCACACATACGAGGTCTGTCAGGTCTGGCAGATTTCACTTTTAACAAGAGATTTTGTCATGGAAAGCCGCACGGAGGAACACCTCCGTTTCGACGTGTCAGAGGACAAGTTTGGACATGTCTATCTCGGCTTTCTATTCTTACCAGTCCAGTAAGTATCAGTGAAATTGTGGAGAGCTGGACATGTCCAAACTTGTCCTCTGACACGCCGCAATGGAGGTGTTCCTTTGTGTCGCTTCCAAAGCGAATTGGTCTTTACGCGCGAAGCCTCCGCGTGGCTTTCCATGACAAAATCTCTTGTTAAAAGTGAAATCTGCCGGAAAATGGCTGATGTCCAGCTCTTGTGATAACCAGAGAAAGAGCACACGACGGTCTCGTATCCACAGAGCCATCCGTTTAGAAATGGTCCGGTGGCTTGTGCCGCGTCGTCGCAGCTCGGAGCACGGCGCGCCGAGCGTCCTTAAAGGGGTCCTTAAAGCTGTAGTAACAGACCTTATTCTCTGTGAAGCCCGTAAAATTTTCACTGAAAGCCAGATAAATTTTTCGAATGGTTTCCAGGTGCCAGTCTCTAACAGCTTCTGAAAAAATTCTGATGGAAAAAAAAGTCCTTTTCATTCCGCCATTTCCAGACAATGAAAATCCGAGGAGGGGGCGGGACCACTCCTTCCCAAGGCGTGCTCACAGGCGAATGACGTCACTGACAGGCGTGGAAAAACTCACGCATGCGCACGAGGGTTCAAGCATGTCTGACGTAAAAACTTATGAATGAAATCCATATAGTTTTTGAAAAAAATAAAAAGGAACGTTACTTTATTGACAGACCTCGTACAACAGTCGGATACTGTGGAGACTTTTAAATCATGTTTAAAGACTCATTTGTTTTCCTTGTTTTATCATTAGTTTTATTGTGTTATGATGTGTTTTATTATTGTGTTCTTTTATGATTTTGTGGTTATGGTTTTTAATTCAGTTTTCTCTGTTTTTATTATGCTGTGTGAAGCACCTTGAGGCAATCTCATTGTGAGTTGGCGCTATATAAATTAATAAATTTGAATTTGATTGGGGAAAGAAGATTTGGAGTAAGTGTAATAGGTTGAAAATGCTATATATAGAGGTTTTTATTATGAAACAAATACCCCTCATTTTTTTTGAGATAACACTGTAAAGAATTACTTTTGCTCTGGGTAAAACTGGAGTTGTGTCAGGAAGGGCATCCGGTGTAAAACTTGTGCCAATTACCAATGCGGATCTGGCTGTATCCGCTGTGGCGACCACATCCCGAGACAGGAGCAGCCGAAATGACAACACACACACACACACACACACACACACACACACACACACACACACACACACACACACACACACACACACACACACACACACACACACACACTGTAAAGAACTACTCTAACAGAGTGATTTGAACGCATCATGGATTTGTGAATTTACATCACCAAAGCAGTAGATGGCGCTCATGCGCTCCTGTGGATCAGGCAGAGCCGTTTCTTCTGGAGCCCTACCTAGCTTGAATCAGAAATAAAATGGCGCTGGCTTGATGAAGACATTTATCTGATGTCTCTCCTCACTGATCCACAGGCACTGTAAAAACACCCTCTTATCTCACTATTTTATACTCACACAAAAGTGAATGACTGAAAAAACACTTTTCTGTGTTTTAGGATGGCTGTGACACAAATATAATGTTTAATTGCACAGTTAATTAACCCTCTGGGGTCCGAGGGCATTTTTTGGACAGTTCACTCGCCTGGCATAAATGTTTTATTATTGCTGTTAACAGTTCTCCCTGTTTCCCACAATCAAGTTTTATGTCTCTTTTTTTTCAGGACAACCTGTGCTTTCATAATATATATATGCTTTTGTTGTGTTTTATATGTGTAATAAAGGTTTACAGTCAAAAATAAGGAAGGAAAAAGTAAAGCGGAAAATAATTTTCCACACACATTTATTCAAAACACACAGCAAACTATAATAAACAACTGTTTTGACACTATAAAGGCAATGGTGGGCACAGATAACCAAAAAATAAACTTTGATAACAGATATTCAGATAACTGAAAAGTTATCTTTGATAAAGATAAAACGATAAACCACCCAAAAATGTATCGGAAGTTACAGATAACCGCTAAATTCCAATATTGTCTCTGGAACATTTGCAACTACTAATAAACTGAACTTGAGTTTTAATGCCACAATAGCTTCTAATAATATTAAACATGACAACTGACCAAAACAATAAGGCCACACTTTTGTCTTTGAACATCCTGCCTCTGTTGGAAGCTATTGTTTACTACATGGCTTCCAGCAGAGAGGCACACAGAGAACAACCATAAAGCCCAGGTTTCTATCAATCACAATGCTCCGGTCAGGCTGAGGTCTTGGAAAATAAAGTCATGCTGACTTATGGTTTTGATTTATAAATAACATTAATACTGATAGAATAACTCCATTAATGTCAATTCTGTCATTTGTACAAAGTTAAAATATAACATATATCTTTTAATGTTGAATAATGCACTAATTCTGAGGTTTTGTAACAAACACAGACAGATCACAAAGGATTCTGGGTAAAAGTGCCTCTGCTAAACACTGATTGGTTCAGTTATTCATTATGTAAACCAACACGTTAATGTGACGTGTGTCGTGTTGTTGGTGTTTATGGATAAATGTGCTTTTGTAAAATATTCCATTTTTTATTTGTAAAAACAGTCATTTTTATGGAGCCCTGGAAGTGTTATCACAAAATGTTTTGCATGTGGAGAGAATGTGCGCTCATTTTATTAGTGCCATGCGCACGTTTGATGATGTTATAAAACGTGCACTCAATATTGCCTTGACACATAAATGCTGGCTTTACACTGTGCAAGTTTTTGCCCTTTTTCAGATGATTTTTATTCATGCGAGAATTTTTTCGGACCGAGTTTCAGGTTAATCGCGCGTCCTGCATCGTGTAGTGTACATGGAGTAACAAGCTGCATTTAACATCTCACGACCACCTCCTGATTGCCGATCGTATGGTCGCATGAAAATCAAACCTGTTTGATATTATTCTGGTAAGCCATCGTGAGGTTATCCTGCTGCTGAGGGGCTACAAGCATCCAACCGCTCGCACTGTGCATGTGCAAACACCGCAGACCTGTCTTGTAATGTTTTTTGTTGTTGTTGTTGTTTGTTTTTAAACTTAATTTGTAAAAAAAAAAGAAGCCATTTGCAAAGTCAAAAAGTTGATTTGACAACCATCTGATATAACTGGGGTCAAAATAAATAGAACACTGCCATCTACTGGTGCCCAGACGCTTAGTACTTAGGGCGAATACTGCCATGAACACTACTGGCAAGTAGATGGCAGTAGAGGCCTGAAAAACTTGCCAAAACAAAATCCCAGATAATCCGTGTCTGCTACATTTAAGATGCGTGGAATTTAACAAATGCAAATACAATAACATCTATAAACCCAGAGAATATATTCACGAGAGTTTTAGGCACTAGAGTTTAATGCTGCTGTCCGTGGAGCCTGAACAGAGTGTCTGAAATGCATTTGTCCTGTCGTGAACATACTGAGATTAGACTATCCTACCCATAATGCACTGCTGGGCACAGCGTGTGCTCACTAAAACCTTAAAATTGGCACATTACTTTAAAACTAAAACATATATCTGATATTTTCACTTTATAAAACATCAGACATGACAATCATTTTAAATAACTTGTCCAAAATTAGTTTGGTTAAAATTTGAACCATAAGTTAAAAATGTATGCCTCTGGAAGAGTTGGGTGATATTGCCATTGTATCAGTATGGTGTTGAAGAAAATTAGTTTTTTTTTTTTTTGGTGAGACCAGTTCTCTTTTGTCTGCAGAGAGTAGAGTGATTTCTTCTGGAAACAGCTGTCTTCTGTTTGCAGAGGGCAGAACTATGCATCTGTTATGAAACTTTTCACAGGTAGGTGCTCAACTGATTTTAAATTTTAAGTGTTTGTCACTGTTCATCTTTGTTTACTATGTTATCGGTCCAAAAGTTGTCGGACAAAAATGTATTGGAAGATAATTAGTCCGATAATGGTTTTTAAAGTTATCTAAAAAGATAATCCAATAATGAAAACATTATCTTCGATAATTATCTGTTATCGGATTATTGGAACTGTGCCCACCACTGTATAAAGGTCATTTGAGGTCTTGTGTCAAAGACTGTACAACAAAAAGGTTCAAACAATAAAGACAAATGCACATTTTGAATAATATATACAAAATGGTCTATGAGTTTTTTGTCAGAGTCATCCAGTAAGCAAACTAGTGGAGCAATCCTGATAGTTACACACTCTTTGTTTGAGCACGTGAGATTGTCATCAGAGGCTCTCCGTCTGCTTTCAGTGATCGTTGTGCGTAATGGCGCAGTGCGCATTTGGAGCCCAATAGTAAGTACTCATTGGGGCACCCAGGGGGCTATTCAAATGGGCCAACTAGTAGCATATCACTCCTGAAAACGATCTTTGGCTTTTCACATGAGGTGAATCTGGCCTACGATTGGATTTTGGAACACCATGTGACGGTGAACCAATTCCAGCAAAGCTCCAAATTGTTCAGACATTTTATTCGCAATAAAAATCTGATGAGAGGGGTGGACCACTGCTCACACAAAGCCTGCTCACAGGTGAATGACGCAACTGACGGGCGTGAAAAAACTCATGCATGCGCACGAAGGTTCAAGCTTGGCTGATGCAATCACATGTGATTCAAATCCATATAGTTTTTGAAAAAAATAAAAAGGTCCGTTACTTTTTGGACAGACCTCGTATTTTCAGGTTATTGAGAATATGTTGCTTCCGGTGTGTAGAGGTGTAGAGTTCACCATGGACTTTCTGTTGGAGAGCAGCATTTGCACTGTTTATATTGTTAAACCGTTGTTGTCCTGTTGCACATCTTGCCAGGGCAGTGGAGGTATTGTGAATGTTTGAGCTGAATTAGTAGCATTAGCAGTCATGTCTCAAAAGTTTCTTTTCATTATAAATTTGGTAATTTGGCTATCACTAATCTATGTTTCAAGAATTCAGTGACTTTATTTTTATAATTCCCAATCTTTTATTTGCACTTCTTTTGCAATTGTTTATATTTTACTTTGCACTGGATTGACTTTTTTATGAACATTTGTGCATCTTACTCATGCATATAATGCACTTTATAGACCCATATTGAAAATGAGATATTGTTCTACTGTTTTGTGAGTAATATTGAGAGTTCAGATAAAAGGAAATATTTTTGAGATCATGAGAAATAAAATGGCACTGGCTTGATAAAGACATTCATGTGATGTCTCTCCTCATTGAACCACATTGTGTAGAGGCAGTGCACCACAGATACACAGTGCTTAGCATCAGTGGATCACACGTTGCCAGTGTCGCAGACGGAACGGTCCCCCCTAAAAATTGGTCCACCCTGCCTTCACTGCGCTTGTGTCAGTTCGGACCACAGCAGCACATCTGAGACAGACTCTCTACACCCAAAGCGATCAAATGGATTAATGGGATTATTAACCATCAGATGACAAGGTAAACCTCATATCATTCTAAAGTCAGTTTTAAGTAGAAACAGGGCCGTTTTAAGCAGAAAACAAAGCGATAATTGGCAAGTCATTACTGGCAATCTGAAATGACTAGCGATGGGTATCAAAACTGGTTCCTGTTAAGAATCGATAAATGATTTGATCCACCGTTATCAATAGCCTTTTTTCTTAATGAATCCCTTATCGGTTATTCTTTAATTCACTTTACGCCAGAGCTAGCTGGTGGTCAGCGATAGCTTTGACCACTCAGCATGACGAAAACATGTTTGTTTTTGTCTCATGCACACTCCGCTGCACAAACGAGATTAGCTACACATCCAAAGATTTACCTAGACTAACAACAAATATGATTAAATATAGTACATTGATACATTTTTTGAGGTTTCTTGAGGCATTTTGTGAATGCAAAAATGTGCTGCAACCTCAAAACGCGCTCCTGTGATATAAATCAAACGTACCCTCTCTTCTTCTGTGGCATTTAATGGCAGCCGACATCCTTATTGTTGCACTGGTGCCACCTACTGCATCAGTTCTTTATTTAAAAAGCCAACACTTCCTCTCCCACTTTCAATTCAATTTCAATTTATTTCATTATATAGCACCAAATCACAACAAAGTTGCCTCAAGGCGCTTCACACAAGTAAGGTCTAACCTTACCAACCCCTAGAGCAGGGGTAGGCAACCTGTTCTAGAAAGAGCCATGAGGGTGCAGGTTTTCTTTGCAGCCACTGACTCCACCAGGTGATTTCACTGATTAACTGATTCCATCTGCTCAAAGTGATATTAATCAGTAAAATCACCTGGTGGAGTCAGTGGCTGCAAAGAAAACCTGCACCCTCATGGCTCTTTCTGGAACAGGTTGCCTACCCCTGCCCTAGAGCAAGCACACAGGCAACAGTGGTAAGGGAAAACTCCCTGTGATGATTTGAGGAAGAAACCTCAAGCAGACCAGACTCAAAGGGGTGACCCTCTGCTTGGGCCATGCTACCGACATGATTAACAATACGAATATACAGGAAATTTTGGGAGTCCATGCCGGTGCACAATCGGGGCACTTGCAGAAGAACCACACCACTCCCATCTCTGGATGGAGCTGCACCTCAAACAGAGAGAAAAAACAGAATCAACATCAGAAAGACAACAAATACAGTATAATTTTTCAGCATTAAGCAACAAGAGCAACAGAAGAAATACTAAGGTGATCGCCAGCCACTAGCCCTAAGCTTCACTAAAAGACCCAGACTTTAGATAAAGTTGAGGCCATTCCCCGCTCTCTTTAAGTAGGGAGGTGCTAGTCTGTGAATTTTATAGGTTAGTAGCAGAACCTTAAAATCTGATCTCACAGAGACAGGAAGCCAGTGAAGCGACAACAAAGTGGGTGTAATGTGGTCAAACTTTCTGCTTCCTGTCAAAAGTCAGGCAGCAGCATTTTGAACCAATTGGAGACCCCTAATGCTGGACTGCAGTAAACCAGAAAATAGAATATTGCAGTAGTCCAATCTAGAAGAAACAAATGCATGAATCAGGGTCTCGGCATCAGCCATAGACAGGATGGGACAAATCTTCACTATATTTCGCAGGTGGAAGAAAGCATTCCTCGTATTATCTCTAATGTTGAGGTCAAAGGACAACGTAGGATCAAAAATTACCCCCAAGGTTCCTCACTTTGTCCGTATGATGTATGATACACTAACCTAGGCTAAGCGCTAGCTGGCCAAATTGATGCTGGTGTCTTGCTGGACCAAGAACCATCATTTCAGTCTTAGCAGAATTTAAAAGTAGGAAGTTACTAGACATCCAGCTTTGCAAAGCAATCTTCTAAGGATTTTATGTGGATGAGATTATCAGCAGCTATCAGCATGTATAACTGAGTATCATCAGCATAGCAATGAAAGGTAATCCCAAAACACCACAATATGTGCCCAAGGGGTGCTATATAAAAGGAGAAAAGCAGGGGGCCTAAGACGGACCCCTGTGGCACCCCAAATTTCATGTCACTAAGGTTAGAGGTGTTATTGTACAAAACACAGTGAGAACGACTGATCAGGTATGATGTCAACCATGCAAAGGCATTGCCAGTAATCCCAAAATGATTCTTCAGCCTATCAAGTAGAATATGATGATCCACAGTATCAAATGTAGCTCTGAGATCTAACAGCATGAAGGAATATATCCTAAATGTGCTTAAATATGCATTAACCTTTTGTGCTTTTTTCCCCATTCAGTATCATCATATTATTTAGATTTTATTGAACTAAAAATATATTGTTACATATAAGAGTGTGTTTTAATGTTTAGAAGTCATTTATATATTAATAGAGCTTGTTGCTGTTGAATAATATATTACTCATATGCTCATAGTGATCAATATTTATCAATGCTTATTAAACATGTAATCAATAGCTAAGGTTAATTACATGATATCTATATATTCAAATACTTTTGAGTTATATGTTCGAATGCTGTTGAATTGTGTATTGTGTCTACCGTTATGTTTATGATTACATTTGCTTTTGTTCTAAGATTTGCTTTTGCTCAAATATTAGTTTAGTGTCAGGTTCTTGGGTTTGTGGGTGGTGTTTGTGTTCTGTCTCTGGCTCTGTCTCTGTTCTATCTTTCCGCTTGGGTTTTCTCTGTCCTGTTGTTTCTTGCCTTTCTCTCTGGGCTCATGGTGGTGGGTGTTCCTCTCTGTCTGGCCACACCCCAGTTCTGGGAGCTTCTCCACACACCTGTTCCTGATTTGCAGTTAATCACCTGGGTGCTTTTTAAGTCTCACAGTTTGCCTTTGTCCTTTGCCAAATCGCTGTGCCTAGTGCCTCTTTCCAGCCTTGTTTGTGTATTTCTGCCTTGCTCTGATTGCCTCTTTGTGTTTTTCGACCATGCCTTTAGCCTGATGCTCTTGATCCTGTTGCTCTGTTTGGACTGCTTTTCCGTGTACCGATCTCAGCCTGAAAATCTAGTAAACGATTTTATGCCTCACAGCTGTGTACCTGCGTCCTGCATTTGCGTCCTGCCTGTCCTGTCAACTAAACCTGATAGTTCGATCTAGCCAACGATGGACGCAGCAGATGCAGATCCTTTTCAGCGGGCGGTATGTCATCACAGCCAGCTGATAGCTCAGCAGGAGGACCGGCTTGCCGTCCTGAATTCCAGCATCAGCGAGCTGGTGAAACGGCAAGACACTTTCGTGTCCTCCGTGAGCGCTCAGATGGAGCAACTACTCGATGCCATGAAACATCAGGCTACATCGAGCATGACCCCCATGGCCGCACCAATGTTCCCGACTGACAAGTCGAAGATAGCATTCATCATCACTCACCTCACTGAATGGGCAACTGCGTGGGCCACGGCTGAATGGAGCCGTGGGTCGCCATCTTGCTCCTCCCTGGCAGCCTTCACCAAATCACTCCAGCAGGTGTTCCAGCAAACCTCTCCTGGGCGTGAGGAGGCATGCTCACTTATGAGGCTGAAGCAAGGCAATCGCCGAGCAGCCGATTACGCCATAGACTTCCGCATTTTGGCCGCAAAGAGCGAGTGGAATCCAGCAGCTCTCCATGATGTGTTTTTCCAAGGCCTGAATGACAGCATACAGAGTCACCTCATCGCGGTGGATCTCCCCGAAGACCTGGACAGCCTTATCACCCTAGCAATCCACACCGACCATCATCTGTCTGATCACCCACGTCGAGACCAGCATCACCCTGTTCCTCAGACCGTCACCGCTTCTGACCGAATGCTCGCTTCCAGACATTCAAGCTCCAGTTCCTCTCCTTCCTCTGAAGAACCAATGCAAGTGGGAAGGACCCGGCTGTCAAGCGAGGAGAAGGAGTGCTGCCGGGCGGAAGGACTCTGTTTTTACTGTGGACAAGCCGGTCATGTAATTACACACTGTCCTGTCAGGGGTACCCCGGTGCGACCGAGAACGGTAGTGCGGGTGAGTCAGAGCTCAATTGTACCATCCTCCCAGAATTTGTTAAACGCAGAGCTAAAGTCAGATTATACGTCACTGATGCTGGCTCTAACCTTATGCTGTTCTCTCTTGCCAGGTCCCTCCAACTTAAATTGTACTGGCTTTCGCGCCCCCTGGTGGTCCATGCGGTGGATGGTCACCAATTGGGTCAAATTGAGTATCGCACCCAGTCAGTTCATCTGACAATTCCCGATAATCATTCTGAACTCATCAGCTTTCACATTTTTGATAAGATGACTCACTCGGTAATCCTGGGGCATCCCTGGCTGCAACATCACAAACCCCGCCTTGACTGGTTCCACAGGAAGATAGAGTCATGGGGACCAGCTTGTAACAATGTCTGTTAATTTCAGCCAGTCAGCACTTCTAGTGTTAATACGTCAGATCTAGAGGGGGTCCCGTCTTGTTATCATGACCTCGCGGCAGTTTTCAGCAAGACCAAAGCAAAATCGCTTCCACCACACCGTGATTATGACTGTGCAATTGACGTTCTCCCAGGGACTACGCCCCCCCCCCCCGGGGAAAACTATTTTCTCTGTCGGCGCCGGAGCGTGAAGCTATGAGCGCAAAGCTATGAGCGCTTATATACAGGAGTCACTCGCTGCTGGCTTGATTCATCCTTCGTCTTCTCCCGCCGGGGCGGGGTTTTTCTTAATGGAGAAAAAAGATAAGTCCCTTCGTTCCTGTATAGATTACCGGGGCCTGAACAATGTCACAGTTAAGAACCGTTATCCTCTCCCATTAATCTCATCAGCTTTTGAGCTATTAGAAGGAGCCAAGGTCTTTACCAAGCTGGACTTGCAAAACGCTTATCACCTGGTTCGGATTCGTGAAGGGAACAAATGGAAGACCACTTTTAATACACTGACTGGTCACTATGAATATTTGGTGATGCCTTTTGGACTCACCAATGCACCTGCAGTGTTCCAAAATCTTGTGAATGACGTGTTGCATGAGTTTCTGAACAAATGCATATTTGTTTATCTGGACGACATTCTCATTTTTTCTCCTGATCTAAAGACACATGAACAACATGTCCAATCTGTTCTCCACACTACACGCTACAAAATAACCTTTATGTTAAAGCAGAAAAATGCAAACTCTACCATCCCACAGTGTCATTTCTAGGCTTTGTGATTTCTGAAGGGCAGATCCAGATGGATCCTGACAAGATAGCGGCTGTCCGGGATTGGGCAGTTCCTACATGTCGCAAAGATGTTCAAAGGATCCTGAGGTTTGCCAATCTCTATCGTAAGTTCATCCGCAATTTTCGTACGATTGCTGCTCCACTGCATAATGTAACCTCCTCACTTAAGTCTTTTGTGTGGACACCTGAGTGTGAGGAGGCGTTAAGGAACCTAAAGAATTGTTTCACAATGGCCCCCATATTGCTCCTTCCTGACCCCACCCGGCAGCTCGTGGTCGAAGTCGATGCATCCGATTTTGGGATTGGAGCTGTTCTTTCTCAAACCAGGGCCGGGGATACTAAATTACATCCTTGCGCCTTTCTGTCAAAGAAACTAACTACAGCTGAACGTAAGTATGGCATCAGAGACCATGAATTGCTAGCGGTCAAAGTGGCCTTGGAGGAGTGGCGTCATTGGTTGGAGGGGGCACAATTGCCATTTTTAGTCTGGACCGATCACAAAAATTTGGAATATTTACGCACCGCTAAGAGATTTAATGCGCGTCAGGCTCGGTGGGCTATTTTCTTTAGCAGGTTTAACTTTGTCCTGTCATTTCATCCAGAGTCTAAGAATGGCAAACCCGACGTGCTGTCATGTCTAGGAGAGTCCACCGTCTCCGCTCACCGTCCTGAACCAGTCCTGCCAGAATCCTGTTTTGTGTCTGCTCTCACCTGGGATATAGAATCCAAAATCAAGTCGGTGGTAGGCAATACTCCTATTCCTCCAGAGTGTCCTCGTGACAAATTATATGTTCTGGACTCGCTTATGGGGGAGGTTATCAGGTGGGCTCCGGACAGTCGATTTTCATGTCATCCGAGTACTCAACAAACCTTATCTGTGCTTAATAAGAGGTTTTGGTGGCCCAAAATGGTAGCGGATGTAAAGGAATATGCTAATGCTTGTACTACCTATGCCATGCATAAGACATCAACACGCCCACCTGAGGGAGTATTCCCAGACAACAAATAGCTCCGGGACGGACATAGTCCAACATCTGGTACCAATCTTGAAAACAGATCTGGTCCAGACAGTTTTTGTACCCTGGCCCAGATCCGGCATGGCTCTGCTTTACAGTTCTGGAACAGATCCAGACCAGATCTGAATTGGATCCGCAAAACACCAACCATTTACAGACCATATCTGGCACGGATCTGGGGCAGATGTGGACCACATCACAGCACCGTGGCAGGAACAAGTTTTACAGGGGTAAGTTCTGTGGATCCGAGGAAACTGATTTGTATCTATAACACACAGATCAGTGTCCCTGGACTTATAAAACTTGATTGTCGTAAAGAAACAAACCGCTTTGCAATAAGCATTTAAAAAAGCCTCAGTGATGATCACGATTACAGAGTACAGAGTTTACAACCGCTAATGGATAGTTTCTACCAAGTGCAGATAAAATTGCTTATCGTTATGCCCCGTGTTCCATAAGGACTGTTACTACCATTTCGGCGTGTCAGAGGACAAGTTTGGACATGTCCAGCTCTCCACAATTTCTCTGATACTTACTGGACTGGTAAGCATTGAAAGCCGAGATAGGCATGTCCCAACTTGTCCTCTGACACGCCGAAACGGAGGTGTTCCTTTGTCTCGCTTCCAAAGCGAATCGGTCTTTACGTGCGAAGCATTCACACGGCTTTCCATGACAGAATCTCTTGTTAAAAGTGAAATCTGCCGGAAAATGGCTGATGTCCAGCTCTTGTGATAACCAGAGAAAGAGCACATGACGGTCTCGTATCCACAGAGCCATCCGTTTAGAAATGGTCCGGTGGCTTGTGCCGCGTCGTCGCAGCTCGGAGCACGGCGCACCGAGCGTCCTTAAAGGGGTCCTTAAAGCTGTAGTAACAGTCCTTATTCCCTGTGAAGGCCGTAAAATTTTCACCGAAAACCAGATCAATTTTTCGAATGGTTTCCAGGTGCCAGTCTCTAACAGCTTCTGAAAAAATTCTGATGGAAAAAAAGTCCTTTTCATCCCGCCATTTCCAGACAATGAAAATCCGACGAGGGGGCGGGACCACTCCTTCCCACGGCGTGCTCACAGGCGAATGACGTCACTGACAGGCGTGGAAAAACTCACGCATGCGCACGAGGGTTCAAGCATGTCTGACGTAAAAACTTATGACTGAAATCCATATAGTTTTTGAAAAAAATAAAAAGGACCATTACTTTATTGACAGACCTCGTACATGAGTCAACGCTGTTACTTTAACACAAGTTTAGACTCAAAATATCCTTGTTTGTTAAAGTGCTCTTACTGCCAATGGGATAAGTATTGTTAAACGGTGCTTTTAAGCAAACTACAGACTATAAAGTCTTTACAAAATCACTTACCATCCTCGCCTCCGTGGCCGAGTCGCAGTCATCCTGTCTCCCGGTGCTCGCCTGTTGGTGACCGTAAATGGTGCTCGTGTGGTCAAACCATTTCCAGCCCTTACAATCCGACCCATTCTGGCTGGTGTGGTCCTGTAATCACTTTTTCAACTTTTCTCTGCATTGCTGTAAAAAACTGGGAGATTTTCTGATTTCAGGTCGCTTCGTCCAGCTCTCTCTGGATTCTCTCCGCCACCAGTTCACAATTCATCCACAGATCATGGTGTGGTTTTGTGCAAGTAAAAAACTCAGTGTGGAAAAAAAAGAAAAGCACAGTCGCTGTAATGCTGCTGAGAGTATTTAAAAATGGCAGGTTTGATTCTTGTGTCGGATGGTGCGCTCATGACTCGTCCAATGACGACATTCTCTGAACAATCAGTGGCCGACAGTCGGTTCATGTCACATTTTAGTATCTACTCGGCTCGCTTGGAACCTCTCCTGAGCTGATACCAACAAAGGCACCTGCTACTCCCTAATGGAAAAGCAAAAAAAAAAACAAAAACGAGTAGAGTCGAGCTGAGTAGTGTTAGTTCTGTGTCATTGAAAAGGGCCTATTGTGTACGACTAATTAGTGTGACAATTCCACAACATTTCCTCGGCCTAAGAACTGGACCCTCCCCCCTACCCGCCCCAATGTGTGGTGTTTGGTTCAGATTCCAACTTCTTTGCCTTTAGTTTTATCTTTATCAAGCAAGCTGTTTTATTTAAAAAAAAATCAACAAAGTAGTATTTGTGTCAACACAACCTCATGTCAAAACAACAAAAAACCCAAAGTAAAAAATTCTTTCTTGTCACCTGTCACTTGTCGAAGTTTCTCATGTGCCTTTGTGAGTGAAATAGAGTCTGTTCTATCTGGACTCTACACGGAGTTCAATTTCCATCTGAATTAATACCACCTTATCTTGTCTTCCCATCAATGATTCATTAGAGGACCTTCATACAAACTCAGCTAGGCCGTTAATCACTGGTGCAAAATGCTATCTGCCCTGTAGACTTGACAGCCGAGTACCAAGTCAATGCCGGATAATGTGGAGGTCAAAATGACTCTGCCGTCCATTTTATTCTGGATTTCTGTACTTCCCTTTGACATTAAGAGTTTGAATTACCGTGGTCTCAAAGGGACTTGCAGCAATTATCTTGAGCACACTGAATGCTCTGAAAGAACAACGCAAAGCCAAAGATTTCAGATTGAAGAGTGACTAGAAAGGAGCCAAGCCATTGCTGTTTTTACAGATCACATTCTTAGTACAGAAAGCACCAATTAAAATCTGTCATCAGGAGACTCACAAACTTTGTAGAAATTCATCGATTACTAAATGGATCACCTCTTTTTTCACTGGTTCGGGAACTTTTAAGGACCCGTCACACTGAGGCTTACACCCACACTGCCACAGGTGCACAACAAAATGTCGTGGGCATGTGCATCAAATTCGCTCGACTATGAAGGAAAACAATGGGTGGTGGCGACAGGGTGAAGATCAGCTGCGGAGTATTTCCGGAACATGTTCAAAATGCTTGCAGTGACTCTAGAATGCTGTGACTGGTTTATTTTAGTGTGCCACAGTCACATCTCTGTGCAACAGAGGTGCGTATGTCAGCGGCTGGTGGAATGGATTTGGAGAGAAAAAAATGGTTGTGAGCAGGCATGTGCAAAAGAAAATAATGAACAGCTCCAATGCTGAAATTTGGAAAGTAGTCCTTGTGAAGAGCATCACACATACAAAAACATACATTTATTTACGAATATTTTAATCTGCATTCAGAGCTCTGGACAGTTTTGTGCGTAACAATGTAGGTGAGCCAAAGATGCAAAGGTTGTTTATGTTATGGGTGAATTCACAAAATTAATTTGGGTATTTATGTGTAGCAGTAGGCGGGGTTTAGGCAAGATCAGGCACTGAACACATGGTGGGGGGTGTGGCAGGCTGACTCATTATCCTGTATCAGTCACACAATTGCGTGACTGGTGTTAAGGGTTCCTGTTGGGCCTTTATGGTTATCATTAGCAACTACGGGGTACAGAAGGTCCCCACCGTATTTCACCACAACATGCAATCCCCTATTTGAATTGTTACTCAGACATCACAACATGTACGAGAGGTTAGAGTTTGACACAAACACAATCTTCGAAAGCAAAAGTTCAAAGTCTCCAGGAAACACCCTCGCTACTAGCATTGACACCTGCTTGATGACATCATTGTCTGAAATCCTGACCACAAAGATGTCCTGTCTACCAAGGCAATTACTGGTACAGATGACTGTTGGACAGATCATCATCATCTGATGTGCTCTAGCATCCAGCTTAGCATCTAGCCCAAAAGGAGGCTTGGACAATGCAAAAAAGTCAAAGCCCAGTTTCAACAGTGTCTGATGAAAGAACTCTCTGTCTGTCCTGACGACTAAACATTGGGAGGAGCTCAAGACAACCATAACAACAAGTTGCTAAGAAACACTCGGACACCAGAGGAGGAAGCACCACGGCTGGTTTGATGACAATGACCACATCCTACAATGACTGTAATGCTGCCAACCTTCTCTTTTGCTCTCCATATGTTCATACTCATGAATCACACTTTGCATACGTATGCAAACATTTTGCCATTAAGTTTGTTTTTATAAATCACAATGAATACATTAATATTGTCCTGTGCATCTTTTTCCCGTTTTGTGTGTGCCACTTGTTATAAATGAGGCCTCTGGACCCCAATCCAGGTTTTCAGACAAGGATTTACTGGTTGCTCAGCTGTCATGGGATATTTGTGATCAATAGGTTTCACTGCAGCCAGGTATTGATTTTTTTATGCCACATGCTAGAAATACCCAAACTTTATAGTCACCATGTTGCGAAAAATCTTTTCTTACCTGTCATTGACTGTTAAATATGATTAAACATTCCATTAGTCCCCCAGTTGTTGAAACAAAGCAAATTTGACCTGAAATGCCTCATATGAGATTCCACGATGTATGTCACAGACAGAGAAATGCCTTCAGTCCAAAGGAGGATCTTATGTCCATTTAAAGATATTCTGCTTGATAAAACAATGATTCCATCAAGCTCCATAGAGCTGAAAATGTTTTGAGCAACCCCACTCTGACTCGGAGACAAAGCAGCAAACAGATAAATGGAGATGAAAACCACCTTAGGGGAGATAATTAAAGCCATGTTGTTTTAAAAAAAACAGGCTGAAAGTAGCAAGCCCTGCTGGAAAAAAGAAACAAAACTTTGGATAAGTAGGTAGGTGGTCTCTAGTCACACATATACTGAACTTATAATGAATGCATTGTGTTTGTATGTGTGTTTCTGTGCACACATCTGCAAATGTAATACACACTTGTACACACAATTATTTTCACATGAAGCCCATTCGTGTCGTGACATTTCTGAAGAGATAACACACAATAATTACAATGACAGCAAATGTGAGGAATTGTCTTCATGCATGGAGCTTCACAAGTTCATATATATCCATGCACACATGCACATGTCTTGCTGTGGATGCGATCATTAGTTGAGGTTCTGTGACATCTTGCATGTCAGGGTGGTGAGTCACTTGGCAGTTCCAGTGACTGACTCAGGAACTGTGCAGGCAGGTCTTGACTCATTCAGCGTGCCAAATGTATGAAACTCTAACACTGGCCTTGTCTAAATGTAAAATATTTTTAGTTGATAAAGTCCTGAGCAATGTCATACCTCTGTAGAACATTTCTTTAAGATTGAAGAAGGAATCATTAATTCACACTGTAACAATGGTGAGACTGAAATCTGTTCACAGAAGTAAATCTCATATATATATATAAAAATGCAACTTGAGGCAGGCAAAATCTGCCACTAATGGCACTAATGTATCCAGTCCACAACTCAAAATTCTACTCGCACATCACAAAAATGGGCTGCGCAGCAGGGGCTAATATTTTTCAAATCTCATGAAATTTCACCCAATTAAGTTTCCCCTAAAGGAACCAAAAAAAAATGAACAAGCACCTTGAAAAAGTTGAAGTTTGTTTTTTGGAAACACCCTTATATATATATATATAAGGATTATTAACCAACTGTGAGGTCTGTACGGGGAAATATCAGACTGTACGGACCGATCGAAGCGAGGTCCGTGCGAAAAACACGGAGGTCTGATATCCCTGTACAGACTGAGCAAGTGAGGTTAATAATTTGTTTATTATATGGCTATGTATGTGTGTATATATATATATATATATATATATATATATATATATATATATATATATATATATATATATATATACGAGGTCTGTCAATAAAGCAACAGTCCTTTTTAATTTTTTCAAAAACTATATGGATTTCATTCATATGTTTTTACGTCAGACATGCTTGAACCCTCGTGCGCATGCGTGAGTTTTTCCACGCCTGTCGGTGACGTCATTCGCCTGTGAGCACTCCTTGTGGGAGGAGTCGTCCAGCCCCTCGTCGGAATTCCTTTGTCTGAGAAGTTGCTGAGAGACTGGCGCGTTGTTTGATCAAAATGTTTTCTAAACCTGTGAGACACATCGAAGTGGACACGGTTCGAAAAATTAAGCTGGTTTTCAGTGAAAATTTTAACGGCTGATGAGAGATTTTGAGGTGATTCTGTCGCTTTAAGGACTTCCCACGGTGCGAGACGTCGCTCAGCGCTCTCAGGCAGCGTCATCAGCCTGTTCAGGCTGAAAACCTCCACATTTCAGGCTCTACTGATCCAGGACGTCGTGAGAGAACAGAGAAGTTTCAGAAGAAGTCGGTTTCAGCATTTTATCCGGATATTCCACTGTTAAAGGAGATTTTTTTAATGAAAGACGTGCGGACGGATCCGCGCGTCGGGACGCAGTCGACGCAGCGCGGCGGCACAGGAAAAACACCTCCGTGTTGATAACCATTTGTAAAATCCAGGCGGCTTTTGATGGCTTTCAGTGGAGTGAGTATATGAGAAATTGTTTAACAGGCAGGACATGTTCCAAGCTGTCCTTAAGGCTTTCAACAGAGGTGTTTTTCCTGTGGCGGAGCGTAGCCGACGCGCGGACCCGTCCGCACGTCTTTCATTAAAAAAATCTCCTTTAACAGTGGAATATCCGGATAAAATGCTGAAACCGACTTCTTCTGAAACTTCTCTGTTCTCTCACGACGTCCTGGATCAATAGAGCCTGAAATGTGGAGGTTTTCAGCTTGAACAGGCTGATGACGGCGGCTGAGAGCGCTGAGCGACGTCTCGCACCGTGGGAAGTCCTTAAAGCGACAGAATCACCTCAAAATCTCTCATCAGCCCTTAAAATTTTCACTGAAAACCAGCTTAATTTTTCGAACCGTGTCCACTTCGATGTGTCTCACAGGTTTAGAAAAAATTTTGATCAAACAACGCGCCAGTCTCTCAGCAACTTCTCAGACAAAGGAATTCCGACGAGGGGCTGGACGACTCCTCCCACAAGGAGTGCTCACAGGCGAATGACGTCACCGACAGGTGTGGAAAAACTCACGCATGCGCACGAGGGTTCAAGCATGTCTGACGTAAAAACATATGAATGAAATCCATATAGTTTTTGAAAAAAATAAAAAGGACCGTTACTTTATTGACAGCCCTCGTATATATATATATATATATATATATATAAACAAGCAAACTTTTCACAAAGGTAACCTGGCAGTGCTATGACTTGACCTGGCAAATGCATTTGGCTCCATTCCACACAAGTTAGTCCAGCTCACCCTGATTAAACATCATGTCCCTAGCAGGTGAGAGACCTCATCGCTGACTACTACAGCAATTTCAGGATGAGGGTCTCCTCTGGAGCAACAACATCGAGTTGGTATAAGGTGGAGATTGCCATCATCACAGAGTGCACCATTTCCGTGACCAGGGCTGTGAAAACGCTGCGGATCCGTGGGATTCCGCGGATTTCATCATGGGCGGGGTGGGGGTTTTAGTGTTGTACTCTTTAATTGTGATCGTTACTGAGTTTTTAAAATGCTTATCGCAAAGCGTTCTTTTTTCCGACATCACCCATTGCTTTGTCAGAGCCTTAACCAGTTTAGGCATCGAAGGAGAGCGAAAGAGGAGAGCCATCATCATTGAAGAAGCAGAGAGGGCTTCAAGATGGCTGTGGCTCAAGAGAGGAGAACCATGGAGTCGTGGTAGCTAGTTAGCCATCTGGATACAAGCTGGGGTATGATAAACCCTGGCTGGTTCACCTGGTTGAGGGTGTATGATGTTGAAAGACCCAAAACACTCAATGATTCCAGGAACATCACTGACGATGTGTCGAGTAGCATCAATAGATGTACTTACACAGCAATGGATTATTAACCAACTGTGAGGTCTGTATGGGGAAATATCAGACTGACATGTTGTTAGTACTCACCGAGTGAAGCGAAGTCCATGCGAAAAACACGGAGGTCTGATATCCCTGTACAGACCGAGCAAGTGAGGTTAATAATTTGTTTATTATATATATATATATATATATAAACACGCAAACTTACAGTATCTCCCGAATATGAAAGCTGCTGACAGCTCGTAGTCTGACCTGTTCGCTTCACCTCCATAAAGAACTTGCTAACAGATGGTCCGGTTGTTAGGTGGTAAAAAGCTTTCAATCTGTTTGTTTTTTTTTCAGATGCTGTTTTATGAAGTACGTTCATGTCTGACTTGCTTTTTCTAATCGTGTTTTTAGCTTCTGGTTTGTAAAGAAAATACACGTTTTGGACTGATTGTCATGGAAACTTGCCAGATATGGGAAAATATCTGACCGGTAATCAGCCAATCAGAGTGCGTGTAGCGTCACAGCCATATATATATATATATAACAGGGATGACACAAGAAAGTGAAAACACTTATTTCCATTGTGGTCCATTTAAAAATCAAATGACAAAATAAAAGTAACAATAATAACAACAATAATAATAATAATAAAAGTAATAAAAATAATAATAGTGTGTATATGATAACAAGAACCTAAACAATTTATAAATACATTAAGACAGTAAATTAACATAAAAAAATATGTAATTATCCCTCTGGGGTCCAAGGGCATTTTTTGGACAGTTCACTCGCCTGGCATAAATGTTTTATTATTGCTTTTAACAGGTCTCCCTGCATCCCACAATAAAGTTTTATGTCTCTTTTTTTCAGGACAACTTGTACTTTCAAAATATATATGCTATAGTTGTGTTTTATAAGTGTAATACAAGTTTACAATCAGAAATAAAGGAAAAAGTAAAGCGGAAATAATTTTCCACACACATTTCAAAACACACAGCAAACTATAATAAACAACTGTTTTGACACTTTATAAAGGTAATTTGGGCTCTTGTGTAAAAGACTGTACAACCAAAAGGTACAAACAATAAACACAAATGCACATTTTGAATAATATATACAAAATGGTCTACAACCCCTGACAAAAATTATGGAATCACCGGCCTCGGAGGATGTTCATTCAATTGTTTAATTTTGTAGAAAAAAAGCAGATCACAAACATGATACAAAACTAAAGTCATTTCAAATGGCAACTTTCTGGCTTTAAGAAACACTATAAGAAATCAAGAAAAAAAGATTGTGGCAGTCAGTAACGGTTACTTTTTTAGACCAAGCAGAGGAAAAAAATATGGAATCACTCAATTCTGAGGAATAAATTATGTAAATTTTCATCCCCAAAAGTAACACCTCCATCATATCAGATCTGCTCGTTAGTCTGCATCTAAAAAGGAGTGATCACACCTTGGAGAGCTGTTGCACCAAGTGGACTGACATGAATCATGGCTCCAACACGAGAGATGTCAATTGAAACAAAGGAGAGGATTATCAAACTCTTAAAAGAGGGTAAATCATCACGCAATATTGCAAAAGATGTTGGTTGTTCACAGTCAGCTGTGTCTAAACTCTGGACCAAATACAAACAACATGGGAAGGTTGTTAAAGGCAAACATACTGGTAGACCAAGGAAGACATCAAAGCGTCAAGACAGAAAACTTAAAGCAATATGTCTCAAAAATCGAAAAATGCACAACAAAACAAATAAGGAACGAATGGGAGGAAAACTGAAGAAACCGCCTAAAGGAAATGGGATTTACATACAGAAAAGCTAAACAAAAGCCATCATTAACACCTAAACAGAAAAAAAACAAGGTTGCAGTGGGCTAAGGAAAAGCAATCGTGGACTGTGGATGACTGGATGAAAGTCATATTCAGTGATGAATCTCGAATCTGCATTGGGCAAGGTGATGATGCTGGAACTTTTGTTTGGTGCCGTTCCAATGAGATTTATAAAGATGACTGCCTGAAGAGAACATGTAAATTTCCACAGTCATTGATGATATGGGGCTGCATGTCAGGTAAAGGCACTGGGGAGATGGCTGTCATTACATCATCAATAAATGCACAAGTTTACATTGGTATTTTGGACAATTGAAAGGATGTTTGGGGATGATTAAATCATTTTTCAAGATGATAATGCATCTTGCCATAGAGCAAAAACTGTGAAAACATTCCTTGCAAAAAGACACATAGGGTCAATGTCATGGCATAGGGTCAATGTCAACGAGCAGATCTGATTTGATGCAGGTGTTAGTTTGGGGGATGAAAATTTACAGGGTGATTCCATAATTTATTCCTCAGAATTGAGTGATTCCATATTTTTTCCCTCTGCTTGGTCTAAAAAAGTAACCGTTACTGACTGTCACAATCTTTTTTTCTTGATTTCTTATAGTGTTTCTTAAAGCCAGAAAGTTGCCATTTGAAATGACTTTAGTTTTGTGTCATGTCTGTGATCTGCTTTTTTTCTACAAAATTAAACAACTGAATGAACATCATCCGAGGCCAGTGATTCCATAATTTTTGCCAGGGTTTGTATGTGTTTTGTTTGTCTTCATCTCAGAGCAATTTCTGTCTGCTATTACACAAAGGTCACATCACAAACTTCTACTATGAAGTTGACTGTGTGTTTGTTCTCTCCTGCTCTGAAAGCAACATTCACACTTTGAGACTCATTCAGTTTGAGGAGCACCCCCCCCCCCCCCCCCCGCTCCATTCATATGGTAAACAGAGTTTTTTTACACCGGAGCGAGAGAGCTTGCCGCAGGCTTATCCAGTAACATTCACAGGAAAACTAGTCAAGCAATCCTGATCCTCACACACTGTATGAGCATGTGAGATTGTACAGTAGTGTTCAGAATAATAGTAGTGCTTGGATTTGTGAGAATCTACTGAATCTACTGGTACCTTGTTTCCCATGTAACAATAAGAAATATACTCAAAATCTGAATTAATCTTTAAAGTCACATAACACTACTATTATTCTGAACACTACTGTATGATAAATACACTAAACTGAAATTTAAGGGTTAACCAAAGTATGTCAAAGTTCGCAGTGGGAAAGGGAATTTTTTTTTAATGTGTTGAAAATCCCGCCACAGATAAAACAAGGCCATGATAGAATGTCCCAGTTCATGGACACCCTGTTGGACCCTATACAGTTCTCCAAGGTACGGACAAGCTTTCAAACCATGACCTTCTAGGATGCATATCCATGAATGTGAGAATTAGGTTTTAGTCCATTATAGCTTTGAGTAAGTAATAACTCAAAATAATAAGTTCTGTCATAACTCATCAGGTTAAAAGAGGAGATCCTGAGTCATTAGATTGTGATAAAAGTAACTTTGTTTTTCCTATGAAATATCTCATAGGCATGTAGAAGGATTTTCTTTCACCAACATATCAAATCTAGGCTTGCATCTCAGATGTACCTTCTGGTAAATGGTAGCTGAACTTTCAGGTCTTCTTTTTAAGGAAAGCCTCCTCTGTAACACTTCATCATGAACCTGTATAACTGGTGATACAAAATGCAAAACATGCACTACGCACAATTATGCAATCACACCCACATGTGCCTATAACTTCTTCTGGGCTGTCTGGGTAGCTTTCCTCACTCCTCTCCTTGCACAGTCACTCAGTTTTTGAGAATTATCTACTCCACACAGATTTACCATAGAGTGCCATACTGTTTTTATTTCTTCATAACTGATGTCAATAAAGTCCGAGACATATTCAGTGACTTGGAAATGTTCATGTGTTCATGTGTCCGATTACATTAGGGAAACCAGCTCTCGCTGCAAATTGCGCTTTAATATTGAAATGTGATGTGCCTGGATGACATTCGGATGATTGCTTTCCAGACAACTGGCATGGTTTGGCTCATGGTTGACTGGCGCATTTCTGACCGATCGGCCAGCTCCCACTGGAATGCCCCTGTTGCTAGGTAGCACAGCATGGTCAGCACCTGTGTGGACACAAACAACCCCTGGCTCCTCACTGTATTGCGCTCTAGAGCCTGCCGCAGTTCTGCGCACAACTCCAGTAACAGTGGCCTTGGAAATCATAATCGTTGCCCTGGTAAATCCTCACATTCCCTGAATACACCCTCACATCGGATTTCACCATTTGCAAGCTCCGCTAATAACGCTAACGCAGCCATTGTTAATGCCATTTAACGCATCACTTTGCGCATGCTTATATATCCACCCATATAATTGCAAACACATGGGTGTGTTAATTGTTTATAAGTCTGTCTTGGGTGTGCACATCACTCTGATGACATCTTGTGTTCACACTATTAACAGTTTGGCAGCATCACCTCTACATGTCATCAGTGGACCATTAGCTGTAGACATGTGCATACGCAAGCCATGAACTTGGCGTGGGGCACCACACATTTCCACAGTCATTTCATTTTTGATACATCTGAACTAGGCATGTGAATCTCATCACTGACAACAATTCGATACACTACCAGTGATATGATACATAGAGCGATACATGAAGATACGATACGATTCATCTCTGTTCCCGATTCGATGCGATTTGATATGTATTTGACGGCAATTCAATTCCTCACAATGCAATACGATGCAGTTTGGTGCGATATGATGCGATTCAACATGACGCAAAGAAGTTATACCAAAAATTCAAATGGAAAATAAGAAGCTGCAATTCAGTATGGTACTATGGTATTCTTCTTCGAATTCTACTACACGCAGAGGATTTGTTTTACTCATTATAATCAGTAAATTTTCCAGATTCAACATAACAAACAGGAATCGGTTCCTTCATATTTGGAACCCCTTTTATCACAGTCACAACTTAAACAGTAAAGTAAATAGGAAGACATCATTACCAGTGATGCCGGTAACGCGTTACTTAGTAACTTACGTAACGCGTTACTTAGTAACGCATTACTCTAATCTGACCACTTTTTTTAGTAACGAGTAATCTAACACGTTAATCTTTCCAAATCTGTAATCAGATTAAAGTTACTTCTCCAAGTCACTGTGCGGTTACTATTATTTTTGCATTGTGGGTTGATAGCAGCATTAAAACTTGGTCCATGGGCAGGGGGTCAGGGTTCGACTGAACTGCCCACTTTAAGCGAGCTGTGAGCTTTTCATCTGCGATTTTCTGCAGCAGCTACAACTCACCTCTTAAAGCACGATGACAACAGCACCCCTGCACTGAGCTTTACAAAGACATTTTTATGCTTTTATGCACGTTTCTTGTAATTTACTTATAAGTCTATATACGTCCATTAATGCTGTCCACTGATTGGCTGAAACCTGAGGCCCTCATGCAGAACGACTGTTTCATTCACACACAGAGACCTGTTCATTTCAGTCCAATTCACCGTCACAGATGGACATGAATCCACAAAAAGCTCCTGATTTCTGAAAATTACATCTGGAAATCCTTTAATCTGTGGCTGGAAATGTAACACTTTAAAGGAAGTCCCTCTGTGGTTTTTCTGCTGCAGGTGCATTTCTCATGCCCGTGTCGCGCACTCTGATCACACAGAAGTGCTGTGATGATTTAAACATCAACTGCATTGATTTACATATCAATCCCCGTTTCCTTAAAAATACTACTGACAATCATGATAATAATAATAATAATAATAATAACAATAATAATAATAATAATAATAATAATAATAATAATAATAATAATAATAATAGCAACAACTAATAGCAACAATAATAATGATACAATTTTAGAAAAAGACAAAGACATAAGAAACCTGACAAAACAAAACACAACAGAAAATTCAGATCAGACCTGATCGCAGTTGACCGGCACTTTAAAAGTTTAAATCATCACAGCGTTTCATTATTCAGGTCTGTGATGACCTGATCAGGTCTGATCTGTGGACCTGAAAGCAGCTGCTTGGCGACTCATCACCATTCTGTACACAATAAAAATGGTCCACCAAGATAAAAATTAAAATATAAAAAATAAAATAATGTTAAATTACTCTGTTTCTGAACGGCACCACACTGTGCAGCACCAACCCGAACCACTGGGTGGAAATGGGGCTGTCGGCATACGCTGGTTAATCATCAAGGTGTGACAGCTGCATTAATTTATTAGACATACACCAGTGTGTGCCAGTGTTTTTAATATGGTCGGCATACACAGGCTAATCATCAAGGTGTGACAGGGCCTTTATGAGCTTTGGATGGCATGAGACTGTATTAAGCGATCTACAAATAATTTTTAGGCTCACAAAAGCACAGAGGTGCACAGCTGCTTTAAAAATAACTCCATATTGCTACTATCACTAGGTTAAAAAAGTGTTGGGGCAGCAGTCTATGCTTTCATTCCTTTGGCTTACATCTGGTTCTTTATATGAGTGCATTGTTGTGTATGCTAAAGTACTATATTTATAAGGTTTTGCCAAATGCATTCAGTTTACAAACATGTACCATGACTGCAAACCATTTCTGGTCACCATAAAAAACATATTTTTGTCTTTAGGTCTGTCTTTGACATGCAGTATTTTAATATGGCTATAACAACAACAGTTGATATATCACTATATTTGCTATGTGTTCACTATAATCTGGAAACATACTTTGTCCTGGATCAAGACTAAGATCCAGACTTTAAATGATTTCCGTGAATCAGCCTTTACAAATATATATATATATAAATATATATATATATATATATATATATATATATATATATATATACACACACACACAAAAGTGTTGGACTTGTAGACACATTAATTTACCTCAGCATGTCTCTCTGTCCTCAGCCTCAAACATTTGTAGATGCCTGGGAAGAGCTTATGGAGTCATGATGTCATTGCGCAGAGGTGTCTGGTGATACCAATATCGCTGCAGGAGAACAAAGGTCTTTAGGGTCGTGGTTGCATTGTGAAGGAATAACCTTGTGGCAACCATGTGACCCATGTGGTGTGTTTCTCTGTGCATGCACCCAGGTGCCTTAAGGACCTTAGTAGTTGGAGAAGGCCAAGATGATGCCCACATTTCACCTGGATGGATGTTACCTTCAAGAAGTGGGGATGGTTCAGTTGTCATGATGTCCACCATCTTTGTACTCCTCAAAGAAGCTGTGTCATGACGTGAGCAATGTGAGTGTCCAATCGGAATTGTTTCACCATCACATGGTTTTCCAAAATCCAATCATAGGGCAGAATCACCTCACGTGACACACTAAAGATTGTTTTTAGGAGTGATGTGTTACTACGTAGTTGGCCCGTTTGAACAGCCCCCTGGCTGCTCCAATGTGCCCTGCACCATTACGCATAGCGAAAGTGAAAGTGAGCAGACGGAGCAGACGGAGAGCCTCTCATACAGTAGTGTTCAGAATAATAGTAGTGCTATGTGATGAAAAAGATTAATCCAGGTTTTGAGTATATTTCTTATTGTTACATGGGAAACAAGGTACCAGTAGACTCAGTAGATTCTCACAAATCCCACAAGACGAAGCATTCATGATATGCACACTCTTAAGGCTATGAAATTGGGCTATTAGTAAAAAAAAGTAGAAAAGGGGGTGTTCACAGTAATAGTAGCATCTGCTGTTGATGCTACAAACTCAAAACTATTATGTACAAACTGCTTTTTTAGCAATCCTGTGAATCACTAAACTAGTATTTAGTTGTATAACCACAGTTTTTCATGATTTCTTCACATCTGTGAGGCATTAATTTTGTTGGTTTGGAACCAGGATTTTGCTAGTTTACTAGTGTGCTTGGGGTCATTGTCTTGTTGAAACACCCATTTCAAGGGCATGTCCTCTTCAGCATAAGGCAACATGACCTCTTCAAGTATTCTGACATATCCAAACTGATCCATATATATAGGCCCAACACCATAGTAGGAGAAACATGCCCATATCATGATGCTTGCACCACCATGCTTCACTGTATTCACTGTGAACTGTGGCTTGAATTCAGAGTTTGGGGGTCGTCTCACAACCTGTCTGCGGCCCTTTTTACTCTCATCAGTCCACAAAATATTCCTCCATTTCTCTTTAGGCCAGTTGATGTGTTCTTTGGCAAATTATAACCTCTTCTGCACATGTCTTTTATTTAATGGGGGATTTTATTTGCGGGGGATTCTTGCAAATAAATTAGCTTCACATAGGTGTCTTCTAACTGTCACAGCACTTACAGGTAACTCCAGACTGTCTTTGATCATCCTGGAGCTGATCAATGGGTGAGCCTTTGCCATTCTGGTTATTCTTATATCCATTTTAATGGTTGTTTTCCATTTTCTTCCACGCATCTCTGTTTTTTTTTTTGTCCATTTTAAAGCATTGGAGATCATTGTAGATGAACAGCCTATACTTTTTTGCAACTGCATATAAGTTTTCCCCTCTCCAATCAACATTTTAATCAAACTACGCTGTTCTTCTGAACAATGTCTTGAACGCCCCATTTTCCTCAGGCTTTCAAAGAGAAAAGCATGTTCAACAGGAGCTGGCTTCATCCTTACATAGGGGACACTTGATTCACACCTGTTTGTTCCACAAAAATTGACAAACTCACTGACTGTATGCCACACTACTATTATTGTGAAGACCCCCTTTTCTACTTTTTTTTCGCAAAGTCCCTCTGTTAAATAAAAGACATGCAGAAGAGGTTACAATTTGCCAAAGAACACATCAACTGGCCTAAAGAGAAATGGAGGAATATTTTGTGGAGTGATGAGAGTAAAATTGTTCTTTTTGGGTTCAAGGACCACAGACAGTTTGTGAGATGACCCCCAAACTCTGAATTCAAGCCACAGTTCACAGTGAAGACAGTGAAGCATGGTGGTGCAAGCATCATGGTATGGGCATGTTTCTCCTACTATGGTGTTGGGCCTACATATCGCATACCAGGTATCATGAATCAGTTTGGATATGTCAAATACTTCAAGAGGTCATGTTGCCTTATGCTGAAGAGGACATGCCCTTGAAATGGGTGTTTCAACAAGACAATGACCCCAAGCACACTAGTAAATGAGTAAAATCTTGGTTCCAAACCAACAAAATTAATGCCTTGCAGATGAGAAGAAATGAGAAGAAAACTGTGGTTATACAACTAAATACTAGTTTAGTAATTCACAGGATTGCTAAAAAGGCAGTTTGAACATAATAGTTTTGAGTTTGTAACGTCAGCAGCAGATGCTACTATTATTGTGAACACCCCCTTTTCTACTTTTTTTTTTTACTAATAGCCCAATTTCATAGCCTTCAGAGTGTGCATATTATGAATGCTTGGTCTTGTTGGATTTGTGAGAATCTACTGAATGTACTGGTACCTTGTTTCCCATGTAACAATAAGAAATATACTCAAAAACTGGATTAATCTTTTTAGTCACATAGCACTACTATTATTCTGAACACTACTGTACATGCCATGGCATCATTGGGAAATTTTAGGGATGCACCAAAGATATGCTAAAGTTATATGACAGGCATGCTATGCTTTTCACACTTCACATTGTACAGGTTTAGTATGTTATAGCATCAAACCACATGCTAGTTCATATTTGTGGCCCTCTGTGATTCACAGGGACATACCTGTATCCTGTTTGTCTGTGATGTGTTCAAGGACACAGACAGGTAATGTCACAAGGAATCAAACCCATATCTTATATTAGTAGCTGAACTCCTGTCTGCTAAAATCTGTGCTAAAAACATGATCAGGCAAAAATCAAAATGTGATCCTGGTCACTTGAGCCAATAATGATAATGTTACCAATATGACAATGGAGCAGTGTTCTGAATCAAAAGGTATGAACTGTGTTAGGAAGATGTGAAAACATGAATTGCAGGCACTCCCATATTTTTCTTGATAAAGAGCAAAATGTATTTTCAAACAAAACGCATTTTCAATCCATCTATTTTCTATACTCACTTGTTCCAATTAAACATCATGGGGGAGCTGGAGCCTGTCCTAGCCATTTCCATTACAACAAAAAGAGGACATTTTTCCAAGACTGAACAAAATCCAGATAAAAACTCAAAAATAATATTAAACCCATAACATAACATGACTCTGGTGTACTGAACAAAGAGGTAAATGTCTATTTTTGATATTTTAGGCCTTTCCTGGCTGCTTCCAAGAGTTTTTTGTTTGCCAAGAATTTTTGGTGCGTGTCTGTGCACTTAAATGTGAAGTTCACACAAATCTGCAGCGCTCCTCAAAGTGAAAATGTCTCAATACTATAAGAAAACATTTGATCATACTTTTGTTGGATGCATCAGTCGCCGGTGAATAATGCAGTTTATTTTCTTTTATGTAGTCCACATGTGCCTGGATGGAGTAGGGCAGGGTGGCCAAGTTTGGTCCTCGAGAGCCACCTTCCTGACACTCTTAGTTGTCTCCCTGCTCCAACACACCTGAATCCAATGAAAGACTCTTTCATTGGATTCAAACTTCCAAACTTGGCCACCCCTGGAGTAGGGTGCCAAGATATTTTCACACAAAGCTTTAGCCTTTGTTTTTCCACAGGTTACCACCTTAGCTGTTGAAGAGTCATTGTAGATCTCTCGTTCAACTTTAACCCATTTATGCCCAGATTTTTTTTATAAGTGGAAAAAGTTGCATTACAGTGATACACTTGGGCAACAATTTTTGCCAGTGGGACAAAACGGGTTAATTCCACAGTTGACACTCCTGTATGAATGGTGATGCTTGACAGTGTAAAAAACATTACAAAGTTCTGCAGCAGAAATTTTGTCATCCTGGGGTGATGTGGCTTCACGGAAAAAAGAAAAAAGTGAAGATGCGATTGCTGCTCTAATGCTTGTCTGTGCTAGCATGTCGGCAGATGGCGCCTTTACCTTTGCTGTTTACATCCACATCACAATGACACAGCGTGCAATAAGCATGGAAGTCGTCCTTTCTGCTTTTGGAGATGAATCCATACTCTTTTGACCATTCGGAATTAAACAAAGTCTTTCTTTTTGGCATTTCAATGGTTTGCTACCGCTACAGGTGGACTGGGTGTGTTCACGTCACCTGGCATGACCTTAACCACATGGCTAATTTGGATAGGTTCAACTGTTGACCAATAGAAAAACAGATATTTATTTGACACTGCTTTCTTCCAATAATCTGCTAGAACAAATGTCGAAAGGGGATGTCTAATTGCATGTAACCTGTTCGTTATTTATTGTTTATTGATTTATTTTTATTTAGACCTATTTGCTTTTTCATTATGTACAATTAGATGAAATACAAAATTGTGATTATCTCAAAAGGAGGACAAATGAGCGTCCAGCTCAAGGCTGTGCCGGATGGAGGACAGGCCTTTTTAAAACCGGACTGACCAACTTAAAGCCGGACGTATGGCCACCATGGTCATAAGGCATGAGGTGGGGTACACCCTGGATAGGACGCTAGTCTGTTGCCGGACTACATATACGAGGTCTGTCAATAAAGTAACAGACCTTTTTATTTTTTTTTTAAACTATATGGATTTGATTCATATGTTTTTACGTCAGACAAGCTTGAACCCTCGTGTGCATGCGTGAGTTTTTCCACGCCTGTCGGTGACGTCATTCGCCTGTGAGCACGCCTTGTGGAAGAAGTGATCCCGCCCCCTCGTTGGATTTTCATTGTCTGGAAATGGCGGAATGATTTGGACTTTTTTTCCATCAGAATTTTTTCAGAAGCTGTTAGAGACTGGCACCTGGAAACCATTTGAAAAATGTATCTGGCTTTCGGTGAAAATTTTACGGGCTTCACAGAGAATAAGGACTGTTACTACATCTTTAAGGACGGCTTTAAGGACGGCTTTAAGGACGGCTTTAAGGACGGCTTTAAGGACGCTCGGCGCGGTGCGCCGCGCTCCGAGCTGCGACGACGAGGCAGAAAATGCCAGATCATTTCTAAGCTGATGGCTCTGTGGATACGAGACCGTTGTGTGCACTTTCTCTGGTTATCACAAGAGCTGGACATCAGCCATTTTCCGGCAGATTTCACTTTTAACAAGAGATTTTGTCATGGAAATCCGCGCGGAGGCTTCGTGCGTAACGACTGATTTGCTGTTAGAGCGAGACAAAGGAACACCTCCGTTTCGGCGTGTCAGAGGACAAGTTAGGACAAGCCCAGCTCTCCACAATTTCTCTGATACTTACTGGACTGGTAAGCATTGAAAGCCAAGATAGGCATGTCCAAAGTTGTCCCATGACACGCCGAAACGGAGGTGTTCTTTGTCTCGCTCAAACAGCGAATCGGTCGTTACGCACGAAGCCTCCGCGCGGCTTTCCATGACAAAATCTCTTGTTAAAAGTGAAATCTGCCAGAAAATGGCTGATGTCCAGCTCTTGTGATAACCAGAGAAAGTGCACACGATGGTCTCGTATCCACAGAGCCATCAGCTTAGAAATGATCTGGCGTTTTCTGCCTCGTCGTCGCAGCTCGGAGCGCAGCGCGCCGAGCGTCCTTAAAGCCGTCCTTAAAGCTGTAGTAACAGTCCTTATTCTCTGTGAAGCCCGTAAAATTTTCACCGAAAGCCAGATAAATTTTTCAAATGGTTTCCAGGTGCCAGTCTCTAACAGCTTCTGAAAAAATTCTGATGGAAAAAAGTCCAAATCATTCCGCCATTTCCAGACAATGAAAATCCGACGAGGGGGCGGGACCTCTCCTTCCACAAGGCGTGCTCACAGGCGAATGACGTCACCGACAGGCGTGGAAAAACTCACGCATGCGCACGAGGGTTCAAGCTTGTCTGATGCAAAAAAACATATGAATGAAATCCATATAGTTTTTGAAAAAAATAAAAAGGACCGTTACTTTATTGACAGACCTCGTATATACAGCCAAACGCATTCACACCACCCCGCACGCACACCTATGGACAATTTAAAGTTTGCAGTTCATCTAACCTGCATGTCTTTGGATTTGGGAGGAAGCAGGAGAACCCGAAGGGAACCCACACAAACATGGAGAGAACATGCAAACTCCACACAGAAAGGGCGGGTAGTGTTCCCACTACATTCTTGCTGTGAGGCATTAGTGCTAACCACTAAGCCACTGTGCTGCACCATAACTGTTCTATCTCACTTTTCTCTAACATCTGAGTAAGGATAATGATGGGATGCTTGCCTTTTGTGAAGTGAAACATTAATTTATGCCCCTGATTGTTTTACTTGCTTTCTCTGTCGTCTCTCGAGCTTTCCTCCCACGTCCGCATTGTTCCATCTTCACAGGCATTATGCGTTGCTGTGCTAATAAAGTGTATCCTGTGGCAGGTATAGAAAAAAGACACAATGAAACAAAATGTTATCCATGGTGTGACTCACAGCACATCATGCTGTTCACACCATCAATGCTTGTTAGACTTGTTGGGTTTATAAGACAAACTGGCCCAGCAAACCATCTCCAAGACATTTAGGTCTAAATATATCAAATGCTTGTTTCAGAGGGAACAACACTGACATGTTATGAAAATAATTATGAAACTGCTGATGATGCCTTACATAGAATGTGAAGGTCTAGGCGCAGCTTCAAACTATAACATAATATGTTGCTAGAGGCCTGGACTTGGGCATATTAGTTCATTTTTGTGCACTTTTGGCAGCACAAGGATCAAAGAAGGCCTCAGGTCTACTGCAGCATTGTGTTTAGTCCTCTCGAACTTCTGGTTTCACATGCTTACTTGCACTATATGGGTCCATTTGTCTACCACTTCCCCGCTATTCTTCTAATACATTCAAATGAATATGAAAACTGGTAATAATAAGGTTGTGAATCTCTATAACGTTCAGCTATGTGGTCCTCTAAAACATACTATTCTTTTTACACTTTACATACACAATGTGGACCCATTAAAGGTGTGGCTCTCTTGTCATACTTTGCTACTTGCAGTTGCAAATGCAAAATGCCCATGAGTTCAGACCTCAACCACATAACAGCAATGTTTTCAGCGTTTCCTACTGCACATGTAAAGTTAATCTAATAACGGTCTGTATGTCTGCCACATTTCAGCTATTTTTCCAGTGCTTTTGATTGCACATACAAAGATGTCCTAATACAGGTCCAGAACTCTCATACATATCAACTAGTCCACTTTTCCCACATTTCTACCACAAAACTCTGTTAACCAAGTTAAAGTCAATCATTTGAATACATTAAGACAATGTACAGAATGTTGCAATGGTTTATGGTGTAGGTCCCCATCATGGTAGAAAGCAAGGCTGAATTGATGACATATCTTGATGGTGTTTCCTGTTGGTTGAGATCTAATGACAAACAGGATCACCTGTTGCTGTTAAGAGATTACAGCAGTGTTGTATAAAGTACCGGAAAATCACACTTAAGTAAAAGTACAGATACCCATTGAAAAAATGACTTTGGTAGAAGTTCAAGTAACCAGTTGAAATGCTACTCAAGTAAAAGTCTTAAAGTATCTAGTATTTGTTGTACTTAAGTATGACAAGTAATGTACAACTAAATGTACTCAAGTATTGAAAGTAAAATTACAAATAAATGTTAATAATCAAAGACAGAATGATTTTTTTTTTATATAAAAGTTTATCTAGGCTTGTAAATGACTGGTAGTATTAGTCAAAACACTGAAAATTGTGCACATCACACAAAAACACGTCAGAAACAAGGTTTCAAAACCTAAATGAGAGTAGGCTACTCACTACGTGTTCACAGGAAACATTTATTTCTGTATGTATTTATTTATTTTCATTGTTACATGGTTTTATCTTTTTTGTTGCATTTTGTTTCACTAGGTTCTTTTTTGTCTCTCTAAAATTGTACTGTAACATTATTTGTCTATTATTATTGATTATTATTGTTGTTGCTATAATATATGAATAAAAATAAATTAAAAAAATTACAATTTGACTCTTTTACGACAACAAACACAAATCAACACAAACATGCTGATGCGAACAGCTTAATGCTACCTTTAACATTGAAAACGCCATAGACATGCTAACGCGTTAGCATCGGTCCCATTTTTAAGTTATAAAATACATCTATCAACTGTTTCAGAAGACCATAACAGGTTGGTTTAACACAAAAATATTAAATATTACTCACAGACATATGCTCTTCAGGGTTTTAGCGGGAAAAAATTAGTATAAAGCAAAATAAAATCCACGAATCGTAGATCGAAGCACTGCTTCGACCTGCGAATCACTGCTTCGATTGGTTCAAGGTTCAAAGCAAAGCCGCGCTGCAGAAAAGTTGATTACAGACCCGCTGTAGGTCTGTAATCAATGTAGAGAAATGATCATTTTTCTGACAAACACCCCACAAGTGCACAACTGCAAAAAAGCCTACCGGACATGTCTCATGACAAATCGGCCTGACTTCGTTGCAGTCACTAGTAATCAGTGGTGTCTCTGGGTGAAAACACAACTTTTTTTCGTGTGTGTGCGTGTGTGTGTTTTTTTGTAACGAGTAACAGCATGGCGCATAGAAAATGTATCGGAGTAGAAGTATGCAATTAAGGTCGAAAATGTAGTGAAGTAAAAGTGAAAGTAAGTTGAATTTAAAAAACTCAAGTAAAGTACAAAGTCTCCCAAAACGTACTTAAGTACAGTAGTGAAGTATTTTTACTTCGTTACTATACAACACTGGATTACAGCCATTGTTAATTAACTGACTCTGAATGAACACTTAAAATAGTGGTCTTCTGGTAGATCTTATCCTGTACTGCATTTCCTGTGAATACATTAGAGGCACATTATGTGCCAACTGTGAAAGTTTTTGTTTTAACTAATACATATGAAAGCTCAACATCTCCAGTATGTTACAATAGTCAGTTCCATATTAAAAGCTGATTGTCACATATATCAAAATGGATTTCCAATTTTTACAGCATGCATTCATTTTAGGAGGAAGTGAACTTTTTTCCATAATGTGGGTTCTGCTGCTGAAAGCATAATATCATTTAATGACCATATCCATTGGCACTGGCATTAATTATTTTCCTAATGAAAAAAGTAGAGGAAAATTGGCCTTCAACATCTCTCCATTGCCTCTTTCCTGAATTACTTTTTTTTATTATTATTGTGCATGGGTAATAGCAGTATTTGCAAGAAAATTCTATTAGCCATCATTATGAATTTAGTTTTTAGCATAATGCAGTGTGAGCCATGAAGTTAAATACTTTATCAAAAAGCCTGAGCGGTTTAGACCATTTGTAAAATACCTCACAGCTGTGATACATTACATATTTACATGGGATTTTTATTTATTTATTTATTTTTTACTTAACATTTTAGTGAATTGCTTGGTGTGGGTGGGCAAGCACAGACGCAAAGCAACCTTTTGAAGTTGAACACCTGAGGGAAGAGAGAGGATTGGGGGTGGCTTCCCAGGAAAATTTGAAAAATTTGATGGTTTTCCACACATTTTCAGGTAATCTGAGGTAAAGGCAGTTGTAGATTGCAAAACACCCTAGGCCAGGGATGGCCAAGTTCAGTCCTCGAGAGCCACCTTCCTGACACTCTTAGTTGTCTCCCTGCTCCAACACACCTGAATCCAATGAAAGACTCCTTAGCAGACTTTTAATGAGCCTTTCATTGGATTCAGGTGTGTTGGAGCAGGGAGACAACTAAGAGTGTCAGGAAGGTGGCTCTCGAGGACCGAACTTGGCCACCCCTGCCCTAGGCGCACACCCTCTGTCCATTACACAACCAGATTTGAGGTGTGCTCGTGATTACTGGCTTATTGGAACGTCCAACTGTGTCCAAGGTTTAACCATGTACTTGATGGTTTGAGGTTTTCCTGAAAAGTTCTCAGATAGTCCTCCTTCATTATTGTGTCCACTTTATGCAGTGCAGCAGTTCTACCAGTAGTATCATAAAAATGGCATCAGTGCATGATGGTACCACCACCACGCTTAACATTTTTGATTTTCTTTAAGATTTTTTATTGCAGGGCCACATATCGACAGACAAACACATTCACTTACACCTAAGGCACAGTGTTCTTGGTGTTTAATGCCTCACTTGTACTCCTCCAAACACTGAACCACTGGTTATTATGGATAAACAAGTAAAGTTTTGTGTCACTGCGTAAGACACTATTACGCACAAAGTTACTGGTAATACAACACCATGTGCTCACAATAGTACTCTGTGTAATCTATGCTCTGTCTGTTCTTATAACAACACATTACAAAGTTAAAATGTATGTGTTAAGACTCGAAAAACTGTCTTCTGCTTAACAGTGTGCCATGCCTTTCTAATAGGCATGTGAATGTCATCACTGACAACGATTCGATACACTACCAGCGATACAATACATATTGCGATAGATGACGATACTGATGATACGATGCGATACAATTCACCCCTGTTCCCGATTCATTGCGATTTGATATGTATTTGATGGCGATTCAATTGCTCACACTGCAACACGATGCAATTTGGTGAGATACGATTAGGGATGGGTATTGATAAGATTTTATCGAGACCGATGCTATTATCGATTCTGCTTATCGATCCCATTCTTTATCGATTCCCATATCAATACCTCTTGTGAATTTTCTGTGTACTAAAAGTAGGCTTTACAGGTTTTCTATGTCTAAAATATAAAATTGGTCACTGGATCCTTGATCTCTGGACTGAAGTTATTAATTCTGACGTAAATCTGCACGACTGACGGAGCTGTGCACTTAGTCCCACAAAAGAGAAGATATTATTATTATTATTGATGGACCTGATACCTGATGGACAACTTCAGTTTATGCATTGGCTGGAGCTCACGCCAGAGGACGTGGCACTTCTGAAAACCAGTGAAGCAGAGAACAGCAGGTCGAAGCACTGCTTCGCTGCTTCAAGCAGACCCACTGCAGTCTGCAGTCAACATAGAGAAATAATCCTTTTTTCGATAAACACCCTCAAAACATTGGCTGCTCAATTCTGCTGAAACGTCCTTGGTGCATTCAATGTGCCTCGGAAAAAATCAACGCCAGCAGGGAGCAAGGGATGCAACATGGTTCAACCCGTCGATTGAATCGATGCACACTGAATGAATCGATGCACTCGTATCGCGCACGTTTACATCTAGATACCGATTTGTATTGATTAATCACCACATGCCTACTTTCCAGGGATTATGGGTGTTTATTATATTTCCAGAAGACATTTGAAGAGGTCAGTGAACAGTGAGACTATGAACATATGTGCACAGACACACTGACCACTATGCTGCACTGAGCTCCGCTGAAAGCATTCTGCTCCAAAACAGAAAATAATCTGCATTTTAATTTTAGCCTTTAATTTTAACCTGGCATCAAAGTGACTTTAGGACTTTTGTGGACTAGGCTGAGTATCGGGAAGAGCTGTGACCCAGGTCCAGATATGCAGCAGAAAATGAATGAACCAGTGAATGAATGAATCAATGTGACTGCACAGCTAAATCCACAGTCAAGCAGGAATAACTAATTTCAAGTGGCAGGAATTAAATAAAAACCAAAACTGTCTGTAAAATTAAAATACAAGACACATATTACCCCCTATCTGCACAGATTACATCCAATTATTCACTTCTGTGGATCATTATGTGTCACAACGTGACAATCTTTTGGCTCATTTTTCAAAATATTCCTGATTGGCCATTAAAATCTATAATTTGACTATTACCACAGATTACACACAATGTCATGCCCCGATTAGGTATCCATTTTTTTAAGTCACTGATGGTGTGCTAGAAATTGGCAATGGGAGACTTACTTTACTTGTATGCAATTCTTTGAACTGATTATCTTTAAACCTACATTTCTTTAGAGATTACTCCAAGAGACATTCCTGACAAAATTAAAAAAATTCATAGCTCTTTCAAAAAATATCGAATGTCTTTCATATTTGGGAGTGTTATGTAAAATGGTATCTTTTATCGACTGACAAAGTTTGATCCAGATTACAAATTTTGTGGCCATTTAAAGTTAACATTGAAAACCCCATTTAAAGAATATTTTACATTATATCTTAATCAAAGGTGCCCCAGTCACTCTCATATTTGAAAGTGAGGTGCAGACTGGCCCTCACTATCCCCTGACAAAGTTTGATCCCGGTCTGATCCGGATTGTGGATTTTCTGGACATTTGAATTTAATATTGGAAAGCCCATTTGGTGTATATTTTGAATTATATCTCAGTCAAAAGTGTCTCAGTCACTCTCATTTTTCTGTTATGGATTTACCTACACCACCAAAATTGGATGGAGGATCCAATTTTATGCCTGTTTGTCTATCTTGCAGTTATCAGTCGGAAACCAAGTGCCAAAAAGCAACAAGTATAGCAAAGATAACCAATGTTCTGTGACAATGGGGCAGCGCAGTCTCATTTGAGGGTGGGTGCTAAAGGGGTAAAATATGACACATATTGTTGTGTGGGCCGCCAGAAGAGGAGGTACTGCTGGCCCACCACCAGAGGGCGCCCTGCCTGAAGTGCGGGCTTCAGGCACGAGAGGGCGCTGCCACCTTAGGAACAAGCCGTGGTGACAGCTGTCACCCATCATCCGTGACAGCTGTCACTGATCATCCAATCCACATCTGGAATAAAAGCAGGAAGACACCTCCACCACATTGCCGAGATATCATCTTCTACCAGAGGTAATATCCTCAGCCTTTTTGGTATTTTCTAAATCTTTCTATTGTGAGTGTTTGCAGGAGTACCGGTCCTTAGTTTGTGGAGCCTGTGCAGGACGGCACTCTTTTTCCTCTGAGGGATCGCTGCAGCACGTATTGAGTGAGAGGTGGAGGTGGAATTCCCACCAGGATTGTTACTGGGTGTTCACACACCCACCCTTGACTGTCTTTGCTTTCTGCCAGCAGTACCAGATCCGACACGCCGTGACGGTGGCCACCTGGGGACTTTGGGACTTGGCGGCTCCAGTATTCCTCGGGTTCGGTGGCAGTGGAAATCGTGTGGTTCCGGTTCGTTTCCAGACGGGCGTCTCCTATCGTCGAGCCTGCCCACATGACACCTTTATTGATTGACTTGTGCACATTCTGTAATCTGCTGTGTTTGGTTGTGTCATTCACAACAGTAAAGTGTTATAATTTGACTCCTTCCATTGTCCGTTCATTTACGCCCCCTGTTGTGGGTCCGTGTCACTACACTTTCCCAACAGGATATCTCGGCCAGCGTCATGGACTCCGAGGGGCATCACCAGGCTGTTGAACGACCAATGGGAGAGCAGGGAGCGCAGGCGTCTGCAGGAGGCGTGATTGGTGAGCTACAGCATATTCTCACCGCCTTTACGGCTCGGATGGATCAAATAGCCGAGCAAAACATCCTCCTGAACTGCAGGGTGGAGGCTTTCTCCGCGCAAGTGGCGGCGAGCGCTCAGGGCGCTGCTGCAGCTCCTCCTCCTGCCGACCCTGTGCAGGATATAAATGTTCCAGTGGTGGTTCAACAACCCCTCCCACCATCCCCTGAAGCATACATAAGCCCTCCTGAGCCGTACGGAGGTTGTGTGGAGACGTGCGCGGACTTTCTTATGCAGTGTTCGCTCGTCTTCGCACAACGTCCCGTCATGTACACGTCAGACGCAAGCAAAATAGCTTATGTGATCACTCTGCTTCGGGGAGAGGCACGCGCTTGGGCTACGGCGCTTTGGGAGCAAAATTCACGGCTCCTTCACACGTACACTGGGTTTGTGAGGGAGTTCAGAACTGTGTTTGATCACCCTAACAGGGGAGAGACCGCTTCAACTGTGCTGCTGTCAATGAGACAGGGACGCCGAAGCGCAGCTGCTTATGCAGTCGACTTCCGCATCGCGGCTGCGAGGTCCGGCTGGAATAACGCTGCGCTCCGCGCCGCCTTCGTAAACGGACTGTCGTCAGTCCTAAAGGAGCACCTAGTGGCCAAGGATGAACCGCGGGAATTAGATGGGCTTATTAATCTCGTTATACGGTTAGACAATCGGTTGGAGGAACGCCGTCAGGAACGAGACGAAGGGCGTGGCCGGGCGCGCGCCGTCCCTCTTCCTTCCGGGTCCGAGAAAGGTCCGCCCTTCCCACGCTCCCTGGCCTCTACGTCCCGTGGGGCGACAGCTCCCCCTGCTGACGAAGCTATGGACACGAGCAGGGAACATTTAGACCACCTAATAGACAGAGGGCGTGTTTTGTTTGTGGCTCAATGGAGCATCAATTGAGCAATTGCCCCGAACGGTTAAACACCAACGCCCGCCCCTAGAAACTGGGCTTAGGGTGGGCCAAGAAAGTCACGTGGGACACACACATATTGCCACACGGCTCCCAGTTACAATCCTTAGTGAGGATTTAATCCTTCAGGCCCCAGCACTGGTAGACACAGGGTCAGAAGGGAATCTGCTAGACAGCAGATGGGCCAGGGAGGTAGGGCTCCCTCTGGTGGCGCTACCTACACCATTGCAGGTGCGAGCACTAGATGGCACCCTACTCCCTTTAATCACACACAAGACACCACCAGTAACTCTGGTAGTGTCAGGGAATCATAGGGTGCAGATTGAGTTTTTTGTGACTCCTTCTACCTCCCGTGTGATTCTGGGGTTCCCCTGGATGTTGAAACACAATCCCCGGATTGATTGGCCGTCTGGGGTGGTGGTACAGTGGAGCGAGACCTGCCATTGGATGTGTTTGGGATCCTCGGTTCCTCCCGGTTTCCAGGCTAAGGAGCAGGTCAAAGTTCCCCCCAATCTGTCGGCGGTGCCGGTTGAGTACCACGATCTTGCTGACGTTTTTAGCAAGGATCGGGCACTCACTCTTCCTCCGCATCGTCCGTACGATTGTGCCATCAATTTGTTGCCAGGTGTGGAGTTCCCGTCCAGCAGGCTGTACAACCTCTCCCGACCTGAGCGCGAATCAATGGAGACCTACATCCGGGACTCCTTAGCTGCCGGGCTGATCCGTAACTCCACCTCTCCGATGGGAGCAGGTTTCTTTTTTGTGGGCAAAAAAGATGGCGGTCTTTATCCATGCATTGATTACCGGGGGCTGAACGAGATCACGGTTCGCAACCGATACCCGTTGCCTTTGTTGGATTCGGTGTTCACCCCCCTGCATGGAGCCAAAATCTTCACAAAGTTGGATCTTAGGAACGCATACCACCTAGTTCGGATCCGGAAGGGAGACGAATGGAAGACGGCATTCAACACCCCGTTAGGTCATTTTGAGTACCTGGTCATGCCGTTTGGCCTCACTAACGCCCCCGCGACGTTCCAAGCTTTGGTTAATGACGTCCTGCGGGACTTCCTGCACTGATTCGTCTTTGTATACCTGGATGATATACTCATCTTTTCTCCGGACCCTGAGACCCATGTACGGCATGTACGTCAGGTCCTGCAGCGGTTGTTGGAGAACCGGCTGTTTGTGAAGGGTGAGAAGTGTGAGTTTCACCGCACTTCTTTGTCCTTCCTGGGGTTTATCATCTCCTCCAACTCCGTCGCCCCGGATCCGGCCAAGGTCGCAGCGGTGAGAGACTGGCCCCAACCTACTAGCCGTAGGAAGCTGCAACAGTTCCTCGGCTTCGCAAATTTTTACAGGAGGTTCATTAAGGGGTATAGTCAGGTAGTTAGCCCCCTGACAGCCCTGACCTCACCAAAAGTTCCCTTCACCTGGTCGGATCGGTGCGAAGCCACGTTTAGGGAGTTGAAACGCCGGTTCTCGACTGCATCGGTCTTGGTGCAGCCCGATCCTAGTCGCCAGTTTGTGGTTGAAGTGGACGCCTCTGACTCAGGGATAGGAGCTGTGCTATCCCAGAGCGGAGAAACCGGTAAGGTTCTTCACCCGTGTGCCTATTTTTCCCGCAGGTTGACCCCAGCAGAGCGGAACTATGACGTGGGCAATCGAGAGCTCCTTGCGGTGAAAGAGGCTCTTGAGGAGTGGAGACACCTGCTGGAGGGAGCGTTAGTGCCTTTCACGGTTTTCACTGACCACCGGAACCTGGAGTATATCAGGACCGCCAAGCGACTGAACCCCAGGCAAGCCCGCTGGTCACTGTTTTTCGGCCGTTTTGACTTCCGGATCACCTACCGCCCCGACCAAGAACCAAAGATCGGATGCCCTGTCCCGGGTGCACGAACGGGAAGTCAAGACAGAGCTGTCGGATCCACCGGAACCCATTCTACCGGAGTCCACTATCGTGGCTACCCTAACCTGGGACATGGAGAAGACCGTCCGGGAGGCCCTGGCACAGAGCCCGGATCCTGGAACAGGACCGAAAGACAGATTGTACGTCCCACCAGAGGCCAGAGCTGCCGTTCTGGACTTCTGTCACGGGTCCAAGCTCTCCTGCCACCCAGGGGTGCGTAGGACCGTGGCAGTGGTCCGGCAGCGCTTCTGGTGGGCGTCCCTGGAGACTGATGTCCGGGCTTACATCCAGGCCTGCACCACCTGCGCCAGGGGCAAGGCGGACCACCAGAAGGCACAGGGACTCCTACAGCCACTTCCTGTGCCTCACCGCCCCTGGTCCCACATCGGTCTGGATTTTGTCACGGGCCTCCCGCCATCCCGGGGACACACCACCATTCTCACGATAGTGGACCGATTCTCCAAGGCGGCCCACTTCGTGGCCCTCCCGAAGCTCCCGTCAGCCCAGGAGACGGCGGATCTCCTGGTCCACCATGTCGTCCGGCTGCATGGGATACCTACAGACATCGTTTCGGATCGCGGCCCCCAGTTCTCCTCGCAGGTGTGGAGAAGTTTCTGCCGGGAACTGGGGGCCACCGTAAGCCTCTCGTCTGGGTATCACCCACAGACTAACGGACAGGTCGAACGGGCCAACCAAGAGTTGGAGCAGGCCCTTAGGTGCACGACCTCCGCACACCCGACGGCTTGGAGTGAACATCTGGCCTGGATCGAGTACGCTCATAACAGCCAAGTGTCCTCTGCCACCGGCCTCTCCCGTTCGAGGTGTGTCTGGGGTACCAACCCCCTTTGTTTCCTTTGGTGGAGGGAGAGGTCGGTGTGCCCTCAGTCCAGGCCCACCTGCGGAGATGCCGTCGGGTGTGGCGCACCGCCCGTTCGGCCTTGTTGAGGGCCCGGACGAGGGCTAAAGCCCATGCAGACCGTCGACGGTCCCCGGCCCCCGCATACCAGCCCGGGCAGGAGGTATGGCTTTCCACCAAGGACATTCCACTACAGGTCGAGTCTCCTAAACTGAAAGACTGCTTCATTGGACCCTTTACCATCCTCAAGGTCCTCAGTCCTACCGCAGTGAGGCTCCAACTCCCGGCCTCACTGCGGATCCATCCGGTCTTCCATGTCTCCAGAATCAAGCCGCATCACACCTCACCCGTCTGTGCACCCGGTCCGGCGCCGCCTCCTGCCCTTATTATCGACGGGGAGCCGGCTTGGACAGTTCGCCGGCTCTTGGACGTCCGTCGAATGGGCCGGGGCTTTCAGTATTTGGTGGACTGGGAGGGGTATGGACCCGAAGAACGCTCCTGGGTGAAGAGGAGCTTCATCCTGGACCTGGCCCTCCTGGCCGATTTCTATCGTCGCCACCCGAACAAGCCTGGTCGGGTGCCAGGAGGCGCCCGTTGACGGGGGGGTCCTGTTGTGTGGGCCGCCAGAAGAGGAGGTACTGCTGGCCCACCACCAGAGGGCGCCCTGCCTGAAGTGCGGGCTTCAGGCACGAGAGGGCGCTGCCGCCTTAGGAACAAGCCATGGTGACAGCTGTCACCCATCATCCGTGACAGCTGTCACTGATCATCCAATCCACATCTGGAATAAAAGCAGGAAGACACTGGGTGTTCACACACCCACCCTTGACTGTCTTTGCTTTCTGCCAGCAGTACCAGATCCGACACGCCGTGACGGTGGCCACCTGGGGACTTCAGGACTTGGCGGCTCCAGTATTCCTCGGGTTCGGTGGCAGTGGAAATCGTGTGGTTCCGGTTCGTTTCCAGACGGGCGTCTCCTATCGTCGAGCCTGCCCACACGACACCTTTATTGATTGACTTGTGCACATTCTGTAATCTGCTGTGTTTGGTTGTGTCATTCACAACAGTAAAGTGCTATAATTTGACTCCTTCCATTGTCCGTTCATTTACGCCCCCTGTTGTGGGTCCGTGTCACTACACTTTCCCAACACATATGATGTCATTTCTCTACTTCCGGGGATAAAAACACAGCATTTTCTCAAAGTTTTTGGGCAAATTACATGCAAACAAAGTGAAAATGCAAAGAAAAAGTGACCATGTGGTGGGAAAGTGGACATGTCTTGCGGTTTGTTTATGACCCGGAGTACAAACATGTCAAGACAGATTTACATGTGAGATATCGGAGCTACTCTGGTTAGCTGTGTAGGCTAAGACTTACCGACACGACGTTTCCCATTTGTCTCATCTTCCCTTCTCCACTGGGAACCGAAAAACCACTTTTCGCGACTGCTTCGGTGATTGCAGCCAAAACAAAACAGTACACCATTTTTCCACGTGAAGTTATGTGTATATAAAGCACAACACAGCAGCTGTCCGCATAAATGGTCTAATCCCACAAAATCATGCAGGGTTCAAATGAGACTGTGCTGCCCTATTATCTGTAAAAGAATTCAGAAACTGAAAAAGTTAAGAAAAAGAAATCTGGCAACACAAAATACTTTGATTCAATTTCATGAACAAAAAATAGATACTCCTGACATGTGATCACATCTAATTTTGCTTATCAAAAGCCACTTCTAACAGGACTTTGACTTTCAAAAATTTTTCCAAGGTAAAATTTTGTGGATTTGGAAACTAGTGTTGGTGGAGGTTTGTGCTGTACACACATGGTGTTCTAATTAATGATGTGAAGCTTTTGTGCAGGGTTAGAATAAACATTTTTATGTAATTTATCATGCTTGAGGCACATCTATTGAAATCATAAAGGATAATATGGACATTAACAAGAAGGACAACAGAAGGCTAATACCTCAGCTGTAGAAATAATGGCAAATTCCATTTGCACATCTGTCAAACGACAGTGAATCTTTGCAAAGTGATAAGAAAAGAGTGTTAAAGAAAGAGCATAAATGAAAAGCAATTATGCTTTTACACACTAAAAAAGAGGAGATACACAGGATAGATCAGAGGAAATGTTACTCTCAATGCAAATAACTGTACACCACCTCAAATATAGAACTCTGCTACAGTGGTGCGTGGGTGCAGCAAACTGGAGGGTCATCATAATTTTTAGATGGCTCCATCTCTAAAATGCCATTTGAAGTGAGATCTCTTGTTAGCCATGCTCTCTGATCCTTTTATCTGTATTTGTAAGGTCTAACAAACAGGCTTTACATGTTTTTGGAAGATGCCGTTTAAGTTGCACCTTGGAAACATATAACACTGAACAAAAGGTTAAAAATATGAATATCCTAATAAACTGTGGATACTAGCTATGACTCATATTACAATGCACCAAAATGCATATCAAAAACTCAGTAACTGGTCCTCGAGAAAGGATCATGAGAATAAAATCAATCGACACTGCTGAAAATGTGGCAGATGGTTACTCCACTGTCTACCATTAAGACATTATTCCCGCTGCTGACGATACACATCTGGTCTGCACCTCTTTTCTCTAAAATGCCTGCCTGGTGGCACTGGACAGATTAGCATGTTGCATGCACAGAGTTATATAGAAATTAAAGCCGACACACCAGCAAAAGGTTACGTACAGCTTGCCAGGGACTCACCACAGCACAAACCATGCACATTATATGGGACTAAGTATCACAAACCCACACAATTAATGTAAATACAGTGCATCCAGAAAGTATTCACCGCACTTTACTCTTTACTTTACACTTGCTACACTTTACTCAAACCTTATTCCAAAATGGAGTAAATTCATTTTTTCCCCCAAAAATTCTACTCACAACACCCCATAATGACAACATGAAAAATATACATTTTTACAAATTTATGAAAAATAAAAACTAAGAAATCACATGTACGTAAGTATTCACACACCCTTTGCTCATGAATGAGTTGATGCACCTTTGGCAGCAGTTACAGCCTCAAGTCTTCTTGTATATGATGCCACAAGCTTGGCACACCTATCTTTGGGCAGATCTTCATATTGGCACTAAAATTGTACCCTTGTTTGATTTATCAATAGAAGATAAAGCCCTTCTCTGATGTTATTTCTTTTCATTTGGCTATAAAGAGCATTTAATAAGCTTTGAAATGATACCAAGTTCATCAGAATTGACCAAGAAATAAGGAAATGAATGGGCATCAACTGACCCCGCAGAATCGTCACAATCAGATCACGGCCTCAGACTAGCAATCCTATTATTTTACCTGTGTAACCAAAATTGGGCTAATTTGGGATTCTTCAAATTGGCATAATTCCCTTAATACTTGTCATATCAAGATAAGCTTGGTGCTATTGGAAAAGTATTTGCAGGAGCTTTCTAATGATGCTAATATTTATATAATCCATCAACTAGCTACTAGCAGCACACATACATGTTGTGAGGACAGCACAGTAGTCACAAATCATTCTCACCATATAAGAACAAAAATATTTACAAGATAAAGTAAATGCATGCAGAGTCTGAATTTCTGTTTTGTGTCTAGTCAATGTATATACCCATTTATAGAAACAAACCACTTGCCTGCATTTTTAATTGCTCCTATTTAATTTAATTAACCTCACTGGAAAGTGGAGAAAGGCTACTGAAATGACTATGACAGTCTGTTTGTCTGTCCACGGCAACATCTTTAAAATACAAGAAGCAATTTCAATCAAACTTGGTGGGTAAACTCACTGAACAGTCCTTACACAACACAATTCATGTCAAGGTCTGTGGTAATCTCTTCAAAAGAGAAATTTCACTCAAACATGGTGTATAAACTCAGTGGACCATTGTCTCGCATCACAGAATATGTCAAGGTCACATATCTAAGGTCATAACTGAAAACAATGGCCATATCTGAGGAATCAGATGAGGGAGTAAAACACAGCTTTTGTATGGATGTCTGCTCTCTTGAGAGTAAGGGCCCTGTTATAAACAGGAATAAATAGTGCACCAAGCAATGTTCAAAAACTAGCTGGAGGTGAGGCGACACTTCAGTCTTGTGGATGCCTTCTGAAATTGTTTATCTCATTGTTTGTAATCTGACTGCCACCCCAAACTTTTATCAAGAGGCTTATTGACAATGAACCGTCAGTAAATCAATGTGATCATGTTCACATCTGATGAGCAAAACAAAAAAGCTATGTTTGTAGTCATGCAAAGTGTAATAAAGTGTGGATTATAATGTGCTTCTGCACCAGTAATGCCAGAACGTGTGGGGAAATTCTGAGAAAACACTTGGCTATTTAGTTTGATAAAAAATAAACCATTCTCAAACATTTGTAGTACTGAGTGGAAAGTTACTGACACTATAAATGTAAAAATATTGGTGCCTTGGATTTGCAAAGCAATTAAAGTTACATTTGTAGTTGTCTAGGAACCTGCAAAGCCAAACAGTTGTACCATTTACTTGAGAAATTAAAACTTCCTTGACGGACAATTTAAGAAAAAAATCTATAAGTGCATAGTTTTATTTGCTGTTATTGCGGCTGCCATTTAAGGATTAAAACATAATGTCCTCTATAACGTGTTTGTGCTGCAGCTGGCACTAAAGCATATCATGCAATCAGCTCCAATATGCCAATATCTGTAATCAGCTCCACATCCTCACACTGACATCTTCCGAACGTCACGATACAGTGTCACACTGTTTTACCTTTTGCATGCGCTGATTGTGACTTAAGTGCATCACACAATCTTGATTGAGCTTGATTACACTCCCTGTCTGACATTTTATAATTTGCATTTCATTCATCATCTACATCTACTGCAGCAGTGAAACAACATTTATCAATTCAGAGATAAGCAGATTTTACGAAAGAAAATATCACTGCATTATTCCAGAACTGCAGATTTATCACCACAAATAATTCAGGAAAATTTTGTTTTCATACAGTGTTCATGTTTTCTATTTTGATCATCTTTCTTTTTAATTTCTTAAAGAACATACATCATACCGCCGTCATACTAGAGCATGATTGAGCCTGAACGACTTACAAATTAGGATCCGCGCCACACTGAAATTTGAGCTGCATTCGCACACCTCGCACAGTATTCTTACAGCAGTCGTGCGGCCAGAGCACACTCACTCTATACTCATGTTGCGCCCCTGTTGGAAAACAATCGAATGACGGTTGAGGTGCAGCCGTACCGCAATCTGACTGCAATCATAGTATTCGTACAGCAATTTATATGCAATTCAAAGCAGTCTGAGAGTGTCCGAGGAGCTGTTGGAATTGTTCAGGGCCCCTTCGCACATAGTACAAATGTAGTCGAATTGCGCATGAATTGCACATGAAGCAGGAATCATATGCAATACGTGTAAAATCGTAGCTGCCTCAAACGCCCCGTACACCTGTTGCTACAACTATTTGCGCACACCAGCGGATGAAAGACAGAGTGTGCGCTGTGAGAGCCCATTCGATCCCTCTTGCAGCAGGTGTCGGCCAAATTCCAGGTGGAACACACAAACATCCAACACCGCTCGCTTGGCACTTAGAAAATGTTTTCTATTAGCACGAAAACAGTCAGCAGGCAACCACTTTCGAGTACATGTGGCGTGCCAGAGTGTCGGCTCCCCTCACAACAGGTGTGTGCTCCCCCCCCCTCCCAGCACATGGCTTGCGTGTGGTCCCCCCGCAGGCGATGTGCCTCTCATCAGAGCCAACAGCTGTTGAGACATTTCTGGTCCTGGACATCACAGCTGCAGAACATGTACCATGTGTGTGTTTGCTGTCCTCACGTGGAAATACCAACCCAGTCTCACAGATTGTCGTGATTCAGCAGCTCCAAATATACATTAATCCATTGGGTTGTCATATTGTCACAAAAAGTGCAAAATTTTCGTCATGGGAGCACAAATTCATTCTAATTCATTCTGTGATGGCTGCACGTAATTAAAAGTGCAGTGGGGGGGGGGGGGGTCGCGGTGGTTATGGTTAGGGTTAGGGGAAGGAGTAGTATTAGGTCATGGTTAAGGTTAGGGTTGGGGGGAGGAGTAGGGCTAGTGATAGTGAGTTTAAAAAAAACGCCATACAATTATTCACATTTTTGTGATGGGTGAGTTCATGTCCTGAGGGGAGCGGGTGAGAGGAGTCCATCACAACAAGAGCAAGCCACTTCATTTTTTTTTTTTTTTTTTTTTTGAGAATAATGCAGTACAGCATTATCACACAAGGGTACTTCAAAAATTTCTCAGCTTCACCCAGAAACAAAAGTGCCTGTAGGCTCAAGACGTGACATTCTTCCATGATAACAGGCATACCAGAGCCTGAACATTGGTGGGCCAAGTGCACTGAATAGGAGAGCATGTTAGAAAAAAATAATGCAAGAACAATCTTTGTCCTGTGATGTTTTCTGGGTGAGGCAGTACCTTTGTATCTCTAGATTTTTGGTTCAAACATGAACAATACTGGTATGGTCTGGATTACCTGAGGCAAGGCTTGAAGTTCTCCCACTTGAGGTTATTGACTCAAGGTCCACACTTTTAATATTTCCATTGATGGTTGATTAGTTCGCATTTCCTCCTATAACTCAAAAGCCTTGCTGTTATACTGGACTATGTTCTTTATTTTGGTCTGCATATCCCTTAACCAAGTCAGACTGAGCACATCAGCACATCTGCTTTTGAAGCAAAGTACACTATTGCAAATACAGTGTTGCTCCAAAGTTTGTGAACCCCTTGAGCTTTGAACACTCATAACTTCATAGTGGAGTGGAGCAGAGAAGAATTTTCTTTCAACAAAACAGACCAAATCCAGGCTTGCACCTCCGATGTGCCTTCTGGCAAATTGTAGTTGAACTTTCAAGTTTTATTTAAAAAAAAAAAAAAGAAAAATCCTTTTGTATTACACTTCATCATGAAGCTGTACAACTGGTGATGCAAAATTCAAAACTTGTACTCTGCACAATTTCTCCAGTTGCAGCCACAGAAGCCGATAACTTCTTCTGGGTTGTCTAGGTGTCTTGGTGGCTTTCCTCACTCTTCCCCTTCTTGCACAGTCACTCAGTTTTTGAGAACTGTCTACCCCACACAGAGTGCCATAGAGTGCCGTACTGTTTGTGTTTCTTCATAACTGATGTAAATAAAGTCCAAGACATAATCAGCATCTTAGAAGTGTTCATGCATCAATACACTGGCTTGTCTGAAGAAGATTGGATGTAAAAATTCTGGTTTATATGTGTTATTCTAAAGAGTGCACTTACTTATTCGCACCATCATTTTACTTTTTGATTTTTATTTCTTTTAATTTAAAATGTAGAGATTTGCTTTTCACTGAGTGTAAAGGGTACAGTTTTTGACATTTTAATATAAAAAGTAAATTTTTGTTTGGTTTGTTTGAGGTCCTAAAAAAATTCTAGCATGTAAAAGACCAAGGGGTGCCCCATCTTTTCAAGCAGCACTATTATACAAATAATGAATGTTTATGAGTTCAATGGACAAATATTTCATGATGTGAAAGCTGGAACATACCATTCAACGAGGCCTCGTTGAATGGTATGTTCCAGCTTTCACCGAATTAAATATCTGTTCCATTGAAAGAATGTAAAAACGTTCATTATTTGTTTTATATAACAGCTAAAATAGATCCTTGTCATTTGATATTTTATTAATTTATAAACAACAGAAAAGTGACTTACATTTTGGTGTTCCACTGCTACTAAAGTCCAAATTGTTACGCGCAGTCCAGTGATGCTGTGCACTGACTTCGGACGTCCATTAAAAAAAAGACTTTGTGTAGTTCCTCAGTCCAGCCAAAAATCACATCAGTGTTTCACATGTGAACAGGTCTTCATGCATCCAGACGGCTTGCAGCAGAGTGGATTTTGTGTTTGTGTGTGTGTGTGTGTGTTACAAGAATTAGTAGCGTCAGTTAGCTCAATCAAATCATCATGTCGTTGTCCCCCACGGGCACACACACGCAACTGGGTCGGTCAACTGTGTATGTCCTCAATGCAGCAAAAAAAAAAAAAAAAAATCACATCAGAAATTAGTCCAGCTTTTCATTCCAACTTCCTGTCAACAGCCTCCAGACAGCACAGTGCATTTATTTTGTGTGTCTGCGTGTGCACGCGCATGTGTGGGCACACACATGTGCGTGCATGACCATGCATTAAACATACGAACACTGCTGTGTTCTTAGCCGTACTGCAAACCAAGAGAAGAACGTGGGCCTTAAGTTTTGTTTGATACCAGTTACTGGCCCTTAAAACTACAGCAACATCTTGTCTCCAAAACTGGTTGACTGGAATGCATTTTGTCAAAGGTAAGTCATTCAATCATTTTTATACCCTCTTGCTCCAATCAAGGGTGATGATGGTGGGTAGGGGGGAGTTGGAGGAACCTGGAAGGAGACTTTGCCATTCTGGCTGTTCTTTGATCCATTTGAATGGTGGTTTTGAGTTTTCTTCCACGTTTTTCAGGTTGTGTTGGGATTTTAAAGCATTTGAAATCATTTTAGATGAGTGGTCATGCATATTCTGCACTTTATATGTTTTCCCCTGTCCAATCAACTTTTCAATCAAAGTACTCTGTTCTTCTGAACAATGTCTGGAACGACCCATTTTACACAGATTTTCAGAGTGAAATGCACAACATCCAGCATGTACAACATTTGCTGTATTTGTCTTTAAATAAGGGCCACTTGTAAGGATGTAATAAGGGTCATAGAAAGAAAAATACAGACATTGTTATTTTTTGAACAGCATATTATTCCTTTTTCTTCACTTTCTGTAAAGTAATAGCAGATTTGCTCAATTCTTCTTCATGTTTTGATTTGGAATAGACTGTGCAGTGTTCCTAATGTATTTGGTGTATGGAAATGAAAGCTTTTATAAGAATTTTGAGCTTTACTCACTCTTTAAAACACTCTGCTGTTATTTTGAATGCAACTGTATGACATTTTATGGTGTACTCAGTTTCCTAGAAAGATGCTGATAAATTAAATGCTTAATTTTATATATATATATATATATATATATATATATATATATATATATATATATATATATATATATATATATATATATATATATATATATATATATATATATATAGGCAAGTGGCCTCTGTGTGTGTGTGTATGCATGCATGCGTGTGTATGGCTTTGATCATGGAGAAACTCGGGAGAGCTGACATTTGCGGTTTGGTATGCTTATGTTTTTTGGGTCAGGGATGAATGCTGCGAAAACAGAACATTGATAGAATGAATATTTTTTGGAGAAATTAACAATATTAGCTAACAACGGTGAACGAGGGACATTGTGCTGCAATGCACCATGGGAATTTGGGGTTTTAAATGTTGTTATTGTGGTTCATGTTCATTTAATAGTGTTGTTAGTGTTCAATTATTGTATTTTGGAGTTCATTTGGTTTAGTCAGTTTAGTTAAGTGTCATGTTGCCATTACCATGAGTGGCCAGTGTACTGCTTTTGATGTCTTCACCATTGTCTCTGTAAGTGGGTATGTAAAAATAAAAGCACCTGTTTGGTGCACAATCCAAAAAAGACAAAAAGCTGTGGCTCATTTTTTGTTCTTCTGCGCAGCTTGCCATAATACCTTAAAGTGAAGTGGCCTGTGTGCATGCGTATAACTTCAATTACGGACAAACTTTGGAGAGCTGACGTTTGCCATTTGGTATTTGGGATGAATGCTGCAAAAGAGGAACGTTGATTGGACTAATATTTTTGAGGAAATTACAGATATTAGCTAACAACACTCAGCAATGGATGTTGACAATTACATTCTGGACTCACATGCCATTCCAGCAGGGGTGGTAAATCATCTGTATATTAACAGCAAAGTGGCATCTATGTATGTGCAATGCATGCGTGCTTGAGTTTACTCAGTAAGTTCAATGAAAATGCACAATTGTAAATATATTAAAAATACATGGATGACCCAAGAAAGTGAAAATATTTATTTACATTGTGGTCCATTTAAAAATCAAATAACAAAATCGAAGTAAGAATAATAATAGTAGTGTGTGTATGATAACAAGAACCTAAACAATTTATACTGACATTAAAACAGTAAATTAACATTAAAAATATTGTGGGGAAAATAAGTATTTCACCCCCTGTCAGTTTTGCAGATTGTCCCACCTACAAAGAATGGAGAGGTCTGTAATTTTTATCATTGGTACACTTCAACTGTGACAGACAGAATCTAAAAAAAAAAAAAAAAATCCAGTAAATCACATTGTATGATTTTGAAATAATTAATTTGCATTTTATTGCATAAAATAAGTATTTGACCCCCTAGAAATCAGAGCTTAACAATTGGTACAGAAACATTTGTCTGCCATTACAGAGGTCAGACATTTCCTGTAGTTCTTGACTAAGTTTTCACACACTGCAACAGGGATTTTGGTCTACTCCTCCATACAGATCTTCTCCAAATCTTTCAGGTTTGGAGTTTCAGCTCCCTCCAAAGATTTTCTATTGAGTTCAGGTTTGGAGACTGGCCAGGCCACTCCAAGGCATTGAAGTGCTTCTTACAGAGCTCCTCCTTAGTTGCCCTGGCTGTGTGTTTGGGGTCATTTTCATGCTGGAAGACCCAGCCGTGACCCATCTTCAGTGCTCTTACTGAGGGAAGGAGGTTGTTTGCCAAAATCTCGCAATACATGAACCCATCCATCCTCCCTTCAATACGGTGCAGTCGTCCTGTCCCCTTTGCAGAAGAGCACCCCGAGAGTATGATGTTTCCACCCCCATGCTTCACGGTTGGGATGGTTTTCTTGGGGTTGTTTTCATCCTCTAAACATGGTAAGTAGAGTTGATTCCAAAAAGCTCTATTTTGGTCTCATCTGACCACATGACCTTCTCCCATGCCTCCTCTGGATCATCCAGATGGTCACTGGTGAACTTCAAATGGGCCTGGACACTAAAAAAAAAGCACTAAAAAAGTAGACCAATTTGGTCCATTTTGGTGACCTCTTGACCTTAAAAAAATCTTTGACATATCAGAAACGAAAGCAGCACAAACGAAAATTTTAACAGCACAAATCAGCACAAACGGAGCACTAAAAAAGTAGACCAGTTTGGTTCATTTTGGAGCAAGCTGGGGGGATGGTGACCTTTGAATGACCTAAAAAATAATCTTTAATATCTCAAAAACCATAGCAGCACAAACAAAACTTTTGACAGCACAAATCTGCACAAACGGAGCACTAACCACTCAGTGTGTTTGCTTGGATTTTTTACTTGGACAGGGGGTCAGCTTCACAGAGCTCTCACCCCCTGGTAAGGGCCCTGTCCCACTGGGGAGAGGATCAATTGCGCATGAATTGAGTACACAAATTACGGGCGTTCGTTGTCGTCCGCAACAAAAATGGCCAAAAATGACAAAAGTCCCAGTATGAATCACGGAGATATTAATAATACGAGGTCTGTGAGAAAAGTAACGGACCTTTTTATTTTTTTCAAAAACTATATGGATTTGATTCATATGTTTTTACGTCAGCCAAGCTTGAACCTTCGTGCGCATGCGTGAGTTTTTCCACGCCTGTCGGTTGTGTCATTCGCCTGTGGGCAGGCTTTGAGTGAGCACTGGTCCACCCCTCTCGTCGTCGTTTCATTGCGAGGAAATGGCGGAATGATTTGGGCTTTTTTTTTTCCATCAGAATTTTTTCAGAAACTGTTAGAGACAGGCAGCTGGAAACCATTCGAAAAATTTATCTGGCTTTCGGTGAAAATTTTACAGGCTTCACAGAGAATAAGGAGTGTTACTACAGCTTTAAGGACGCCCCACAATGGCGCATGGCGTGCTGCGCTCCGAACCGCCATCGAGAGGCAGAAACCACCACATCATTTCTAAACGGATCGCTGTGTGGAGCCTGGACCGTCGTGTACAATTTCTCTGGTTATCACAAGAGCTGGACATCAGCCATTTTCCGGTAGATTTCACTTTTAACAAGAGATTTTGTCATGGAAAGCCGCGCGGAAGCTTCGCGCGTCACGACCGATTCTCTGATGAAGCGAGACAAAGGAACACCTCCGTTTCGGAGTGTTAGAGGACAAGTTGGGACGTCTATCTCAGCTTTCAATGCTTACCAGTCGAGTGAGTATAAGAGAAATTGTGGAGAGCGTGATGTCTTATGCATTCACAGACTGTCCGCAAATCAGCTGCAAAGCAGGTGTAATAAAAATGCTTTATTCGTGGCCAATCTGTATGCAGTTGCTACAACATATTTTAGTTTGTGATGTGGACATGATAGGCACAATATATATCTGTTTTACACAGTGTCCCAGTCCGCTGTCAAGCTGCAAATCCCCATCAGTTGCGGATATCAGCGGTTAACGGCAGATATACAGCGCATAGAGTGAGTATGAATTGTGTATGACGAGTATATTTAGAGTATGTGAGGCGGATGTTATCTGCTTTCAGATTTTTGAACAGCTCAAAAATCCTGGCTGCGGACATGCGTGCCTCTGCGGATGATCACAGGCGTGTTCGGATGACGGCTGACTCATATAGGCATATTACATGGATATTGCAGATGTTTGGCGAATATGGGCCAATTTTGTGCGCAATCCATACGCAAATGCTCATAAACGCCAGTGGGACAGGGCCCTAAGATATCGTAGAATATCTTACACTCCATGGTGGAAGATGTCCTAGGATATCTTACCCTCCACCCTGGATATCTTACCCCCACCCCAACATCTTGCCAAAAAGTTTTGCAAGATATGTTTGTCAATATGTATGTTTTTCTTTGTTTGTTTGTTTGTAATCATTGCATTTTCCACTTTTAACTTGCTGTGCAGCACACAGTTTACATTGCAGACTCTTGCAAGTTCACATATAACCAGCTCTAGTAAGGTACCATTCAGTGCACAAAAGGATCAAGCTCAAGGTCAAAGGTTAAGGTCACAGGAAGGTCAAACTCTAAATTCAACTACACAACTTTCCTGGTTGCAATTTTTGAAATATAGCAGCCCTAGCAAGGCACCATTCAGTACACAAAAGGATTAAGCTCAAGGTCAAAGGTCAAGGTCACACTAAATTCAACTAAACAACTTATAGGCCCCTCATTTTCATTATGTTTCTTAAACATATGTTTATTCGCATACTAGTGTGTCTGTGTTTGTGTGTGTGCGTGCACACACTTCTGTGTGTTCTACACATATGTGGATATTTTATGCAAAACTAAATTGGAGTATTTTCTATCACATCACATATTTCAGGTTGTCAATCAGGTCCATATATTTGTAGAGTATATTTGGAAGGGGGATTTAAAGATACTTCAGAATAGGAAATATTACTATTGTAGAGTGCTATAGATACATACAGAAAGAATACCAATATTGTTCACCATCAATCAAATGCCTTCATCTGGGACCATAAAACATCCATGAAATATAGAGTTTAATGGTTGCTCTATCCTGAGTGGACCTTATCACCTTTATTTAACCAGGATAAAACTCACTGAGATTAAGGATCTCTTTTTCAAGAGTGTCCTTACCAAGAGGCAGGGCAGATTTACATACACAGTTACATTTAAATAGAAAACAGACACTTGAATGAGATAATACAATCAGGTAAAACATCTACAGGTCAGAGCCATCAAGAGTGATTTAAAAGTGTTAAGTGGCACTAGCTCTTTCAGTCTAAACTCATTCCAGAGTGTAATGTTGGAATGTTGCCTGTCAGGGGTGGGGGGGAAGATTTCCAGGGTGGGGTGGAAGATATCCTAGGACGGGGAAGCTATACTGTTACACCCAGTGGCGGTCCTAGAGTGATTTACTCCCCGGGCGAAACCCCCTGCGTGCGCCCCCCCCCCCCGCGCACAATAACGTGGCCACCACCTCCGCCCCACCACCCATGAAAACACTAACTTCGTCCAGAACACCCACAATCCCACAAATGAACTCACAACAGCTATTTTCAAGTACAAATTTTCGGTTTTAATGTCTACTGCAATAACAAACACAAAGATAAACAATAATTACTTCAATAAAGTTTTTGAACATAAAAAAACAAAAGACTCAGTGACTTCACATTACAACTATGTACAGTACAGGTATTTAAGAAAGCACAACTGCACTACAGCACCACCCGATGGTCAAAATATTGCACGTCATTCAGTTTTACCAACAGAGTGCACTTGGCACTTGGCAAGTGGCAAAAATGGTAAAGCGCAATCATGTATCATAAATAAATGAACTAACGACAGAGGTAAATTCTATACCCATTACTGTACACATAAGAAGAAATAACAAACACTATTGTGTATCATAAGAAACAGGAAGCAACAAGTGAAGAAGTTAACACTCTTTAAAGGCAAAAATGGCAAACCACAATAATTTGTGATATATAACAAGAACTGCAAAAGAAGTAAGAGGAAAACAGTCTATATACAAATGTTTGCAGGAGGGCATCATAATTGTTTGCCACAGATGTGAAATTCCATTGAGTAGGAGCATTTCTGGGAAACCTTGAGCAGTCTGCAGACTCAAGAAAAGACATCCTCTTTGTGGATTTTGAGAAAAATGTGGCAAACCCAGAGAGTGATGCAAAAAATATTCTGCACTCAGATAAGCATTTAGCCCCCTGAGACAGAACCAGATTCAGTCTGTGTGCATAGCAATGCACAAACATTGCACTGGGGGCTATTGCTTTAACTTTGGCCTGCAAACCATTGAGAGCTGAAGCCATGACAGCAGCCATGGCTTCTTCATAAGGAAGACTATCAAATGGCTTCGCCAAAATCCGGTCCACAACATTCAAATTGTCTGCCATTATGTGCAGCTTGCTACCTAGCTAGCTCGCTAGCTGGGACTGGCGCGAGGCTAGTGTGAAGTGTGTCGCCTGTGAGTGCTTTGTGACGGTGGAGGAGCTCAGCAGCACCCGCTGCTCGGTAGGGACAGAAACTGCGATAGAAGTCAGAAAGAGTGATAGAAGTCAGTCTCCAAACACAAGCAGCTATAAAAAAACATACCAGAAATAGAAGCTCGATTTGTCGCTAGTCGTTTTTAACAAAGAAAATGCCGCTAAGAGGATTAGGATAGTCTCCAGTTCAACTCAGAACAGAATGAAAATTAAAAAATGCTCCCACGGATGTTTACACCAAAAGATCGCTGATTCATTCATTTCGCTGTCAATCAAAAAGGGATTCGGCCTCAGACAGATCATCCAATCATCATGCAGAAACTGAGCATCTGGGCCAGCCGAGGCCAGCCCACTGCCCCATAGACCCCCAGAGACGCTGAGCATCCAATGGGCGGGACAAAGCCCAGCATTTATCCAATGACTCGTCTCGTTTCGCTGCATGCTTTGCTTCGCTATTAAACTCTGTGGACGCTCCGCATCCACACTGTTTAAAGCACTGTGAAGCTGCGAGAATACGTAAATCAATACATACCTTTTTCCTTTGCTCGTTTCTCCTTTTCTTCTTTCTTTTTCTTTCGAAATTGGGCACCTGATGGCTTTGATCATTTCCTATCCATGATTATGTCTTACTCCGTTTCGACCACCTCCTCGTCCAAACATTGAATGATTCCCCCCTCCCCCTGCACAAACTCTGCACTGTGCAGCGTTGCTCACCTAACGTGAGAGGTGAGATGGGGGGGCGCTCTGCCGTAACGTAACCACGAACTCCCCCGTCAGGACAACCCCCCTCCCCCGGTTTTCTTTCTTTCTTTATTTTTTTGACCGTTTTTTTTTTTTTTTTTCCACACGCTCGTGCCACCACCCCCCGCGATGCCGCCCCGGGTGGCTGCCCGGTCGGCCCGCCTCCAGGACCACTCCTGGTTACACCGGTACTGCAAATTTCCGCCCAGCTCACGGCTTCAAATTGGCTGTGCCACCCAGCACAGAATTTCTGAAAAATGAACTGAAATGTTGACAGACACCCTCTCTACTTTTAAGATTAGGCTTAAAACTTTCCTTTTTGCTAAAGCTTATAGTTAGGGCTGGATCGGGTGACCCTGAACCATCCCTTAGTTATGCTGCTATAGACGTAGACTGCTGGGGGGTTCCCATGATGCACTGTTTCTTTCTCTTTTTGCTCTGTATGCACCACTCTGCATTTAATCATTAGTGATCGATCTCTGCTCCCCTCCACAGCATGTCTTTTTCCTGGTTCTCTCCCTCAGCCCCAACCAGTCCCAGCAGAAGACTGCCCCTCCCTGAGCCTGGTTCTGCTGGAGGTTTCTTCATGTTAAAAGGGAGTTTTTCCTTCCCACTGTAGCCAAGTGCTTGCTCACAGGGGGTCGTTTTGACCGTTGGGGTTTTACATAATTATTGTATGGCCTTGCCTTACAATATAAAGCGCCTTGGGGCAACTGTTTGTTGTGATTTGGCGCTATATAAAAAAAATTGATTGATTGATTGAAATGTTGCTGAAAATGTACCAATTCAATTGTATTTCAATCTTATAGAGTCATAGTTTTGCAATTTAAACCAATAATTAAGGTAAAAAGAAATATATTTCTCATTTTCTTTGTATCAAATTGCAAACAGTAGAGATCAGAGAGCCAGCGAGTTCTGTGGCCACAGAGCTGTGAAAGGCTGCAGCTGAAAACAGCGTCTCTACTCTGAGCTGAAGAAAAAACACCTTGGTCTGTGCGCTGAATGGACAGGGGCATGGTCTGTCTGACAGGACACGCATGTCCTGTGAGTGGCGCGCCGCAGGACTATATGACAACCCAACAGTGCAACAAATACGCCACTTTAAGTCACGTATCAGCAGAAATACGCTGTAACAAATGCCATTTGGTCAGTTATCACGGCGCTTTCTTCTGTTTTTATAAAAAATACGTTTATGTCCTTGTTGATTTCAGCCATTTTTCCACGCTTATTCCAGGACAGTGATGGTAGCACAGTGGTAAAGTTTCTGGCTGGCAATCAGAGCCTTTGTAAATTGCAGGTTTGAATCCTGTGGGTGGCATGTATTTATTTATTTTTTTTCACAGCAGCTGCGCGATGTGGTTACACATGCTCCACCTGCTCGATTTCAATTTATTTCATTTATATAGTGCCAAATCACAACAAAGGTGCCTCAAAGCACTTCACACAAGTAAGGTCTAATCTCACCAACCCCTCACACTGTGTTCCCACTGTGATGGCTTCGTGCACGCTTGTGCACAACACCATCACGTGCACGAAACCATCGCAGTGGGTTCGTTCACATCTGCCTGTTGGCTCGATGTTTTCGTGGTTCACTCATACGAGCTGTTCCGCTGTGATTCTCCCTGATTTGTACTTATTCGTAATATGTGTGAAGGGGCCCTTAAAGATGAATGATCAAGATGAAAAATTAATCAAAAAGCCAAGATCACAAAAACTGATTGGGACCACAGATCATCAATAATGATAAAAGATCAGGCTCAGAGGTTAGCAATCTGGATCAAGGAATGTCAGAAAATACATCTAAGGAATAATGTCTTCACAATGAAAGATATAAAAGGAAGGATAAAAACAGATGACTGTTGGATGTTGCCAGAGTGATGCACTCTCTAAGTGTCCATTCTAGGTTTTCTTGGGGATTTGTGTGTGTGTTTTTCTGTAGAAATGATTGAAATGTTAAAAACACAGATTCATTCACACTGAATGCTGTATTCCAAATGTGTGAAATGTGAATAAACTTAAAAAACCTTCTTCCATCTAAATGTTAGTTTTTCCCAAAGTATATTCATAATATGACACAAACATTAAATTACAAATATAGTTTGAAAGAAAATAAAACATTTATATGCATAACAAATTATTTTTTTTAAGTTTGTCTAACTTTCATTTTTCTAATGTACATTATGATTGTATCTATATTACCGCTCATATAGTTAAGAAGTGTCAATCCTGTTAAATAAAGCAAATGCAAGAAGAATGATATGGAGGAGGGCCATGTGGCAATGACAAGTCACATGGGACAGATAGAGGGGGCAAATAATAAGTCGCAGAAACTACACACAATAAATCGCAAAGGCAGGAGGTGAGGAGGACATAAGAATTAGGCACAGTTTATTAAATCAAACACTGGAAATACACTAGCTTATTTAAATTTTACAAGACACGTGTCAGTAGATCATGCTATTGCACACACCATGCACACAATTGATAATAACCTTAAAAAAGAGAGATTTGTATAGTACCTTTCCAGAAACTGCTCCAAAGTGTTTTACATCATAGCAGCATGACAAATTGACAATTAATACAACACACCACAAAAAGAAAAACATGCTGCATAAATGATCAATTTAAAAGATACAACATATGTAAGAGGAGCTTTAAATTTAAATTAAGAGGCAATCAAGAAACCACATAACACAATAACATAGAGCCATTAAACCCCGTCACACATAGCAAAAATTTGCCAGAAGCATGCCCGACACGGCAAATAATCTGATGTAGTCTGGAAGAAAAGAGGCATGGACAGCAGTGTTGGAGCGCAGACAGACTGCCTCGTCCACACCTGTCAGATCGCATCCAGAGCAGAGACGACACAGACCGCTGTCAGATGGCCAAGGTGCTGCAGACTGCCTGATCTGCAAATGTCTGGATGGCAAACATGGGACAGGAGTGCTGTGTTCCTCGCGCACATGCGCAGCATGCGTGGCGCATATTAGCCCGATAATGGTTTTTAAAGTTATCTAAAAAGATAATCCGATAATGAAAACATTATCGTTGATAATTATCTGTTATCGGATTATTGGAAGTGTGCCCACCACTGGCTGTAACATAAAAATTGTGGAAAAGTGAAGTGCTGTTTTTTTTTTTTTTTTTCAGATGCACTGTAACATGTTGTAGTTAAATGTAGGCATTATGTGGCAATAACATTCTTCACAAAAGCGTTTGCTTTGTTTTTTTTTTTTAGGATTTGTTAGGATTATGGGCGAATGTAGACATCACAGTTGTCAATGTTTCTCTTTGCATGTTGCAGCGGGAATGTTATGTGAAAAACAAAAAAATTCTGCTCCTGATGTTTCTGTAAATAGGCTTGAGCCTTTCAATAGGCCAATTGAAGAAGAAAATTAATTCAGGAAAGGAGATGAAGCAAAATTAAAACTGTCTGAAATTCAGAGGTGTCAAGTGACATATCCTGGGAGGATTTGTTGGGGCTCATAGCTCTCTCCATGACTGCCTTGCCTGCGCTTTAATTGGGAAATGCTGAGATGGATTACTCAGATAAGGTATAATGTACAAGTTCTTAATGGCAGTAATAGGGAGAAAATCCTACCTTCCTTATAACCTTCAATATGTTGGGCCAAGCTTGTTCCCGGAAGAGATAGCAGCCCATAATAGATAGTCTCTGCATTGTGATGCCTTATTGTGAGAGTAATGCACTGCTCTGCCTTTAGGGCTCTGCAGCCAACTGTATCTGATATTGGGGAAAATATTAAGTATGGTAATTACCCACTCTAGTTGAGAAAGGCCTGTGCACCTATTTTTTCTAGTTTAATTGCTTCCTTTGGGATAATTAGTAATCATTAAGAGATAGTCAATTGGGCTTTTATGCACTGTCACGATGCACTAGAGCAGACATCCAAACATTTAGTGGTGCATCATTAGCTGAGAGGTCAGCAAAGTGGTGTTCTTTGAAATAAGGACATCAGAGAACCTCACCAGTAAACTTTAACCAGTGCCAGCTCCACAGATTGTCTCCCTTTTGGCGAGGCTAGGTGGGGACATACTTATTTTGAGTCATTATGAAGTGTACAAATTTAAATATTAAAGTAAATTCTGAGAGGTTAATATATGTTATTAATCCACACATTATATTGCACAAAAAACAGGACTAACATCAACCAGTGTTCAAAAATTGAAACAATCACCTTGTAAAGCATAAATGAAAATTTGGGAAAATACGCAAGAAGCGCGTCAATCAGAATAGGAACTGCTCTCCTTTAGGTGGGGGTGTTCTCCTTTGTGCTTTCCAAAATTTGGACTCTTGTCTCAGTTTCAGTTTTATTTGACAATCCATTTTGAATCATGTTAGCATATCAAAACAAAGACAATAATAAAACAAACCATGAGATAATTCGGTTTTATGTGAATGATATGAGGTTGTTCAAGTTGATTGCAAGTAGAGCCACAGTGCACTGTGACGCAGTGTACAGGTGCATCTAAAAAATTATAACGTCATGAAAAAGTTCTATATTTTTTGTCATGTTTTTCATAAAGCATTTTATACATTCTAGGCATTACATATAAACTAAAATGTTTCAAGCATTTTTTTTATTTTTTTTTTGGTAAAGTTGCCCATTCTTCTTGGCAAAAAGCCTCCACTTCCTGTAAATTTCTGTGCATGTTATTAGGCCAAAATCACCAGGGTATGTAAACTTTTGATCAAGGTCATTTAGTTAGTTTCTGTTGTCATTACAATTAAAAAAGAGTAAACACTGTTGTTTTACAATAAATGGCTTCACACATCCACTAACCATGAGTAAAAAAAACAAAAACATTTTGTGTTATCATTCATATTCTGTGAAAAATGGCAAAACAAACAAACAAACAAACAAACAAACAAACAAACAAATAATTCTGCCAGGGTATGTAAACGTATGAGCACAATTGTAGATGGATTCCAAAAGTGCCCTGGAATAGTTAGCCAAAGGTCAGTGATTCAGCGCAAGATCAAAGTCATTGGGGTCAATGTTGCTGGGGTTATAGGTTAGATTTACATCAGGTAATTAATTGTTCACAGGAAATTCTATCCTAAATAGGGTGACCACACCCTCATTGATGCTATACTTACACTACCTATCTGCCATAGCACCTTCATGCCTAATCTCCTTTTTTTCTTCTTCAGAAAAGTAGGGAAATATGCCTGCAGGGATATAGTTCTGATATAAGACATGCAGGGAGGCAGGGACAGGGACAGTCACTCATGACTATTTTGCTTGTGCAAGAGAATGATAACAAATCAGGGGACTACAAGCTTTCTCTTAGAGAGTTCATACCTCTGCCAAAGCCCAAGAGTCCTGTGTTTGACTGTGCTAAAATGTACTGTTTCTACATTTCAGAAATATTGTGAATTGATGAAAGATATTATACAGATATTGATAAAATAATGACCCTGGACTTGTCTCAAAATTAGTGGTGTAATCAACCATAGTTGATCTGGGATCTCTATGGACCCCCCACCATGGTTCTGCATCTGTATGAACTGTGATTAATTGCTAAGTTTAAATAATAGTGTGAAATGCATATTTATTGTTACGGTGACTTGTTTTTAAAAGTATCACTTGCATAAATGTTCATATAGAGTTGAAGTGAAATGAAAGCATTTCTGTGTTCACGTAATCTGAGAAAAATCAGTTACCTGTTCACATGGACAGATTCAAAGCAAATAGCCTCTGTCTTCTTGTACTCTGCTAAAGGCAGAATGGGGTAGACTCTGCACACAGTGGGGTCCAAACATGGAGAGAAGCCTCTGAAATATCAGGAGCTGAAGACAGAGTGTGTGCAGCACCTTCCCCGTGTCACCCTGAATCAAGTGCGGGTGGGGCTATGGTGGCTGGAAGAGCACTTTTGTGCCTGATCAGGAAGACTTGGTGCGACCAGGTTGGAGTTGCATGTAGCAATGAGATGAGGTGCACGAAGGCCCTGCCTGGCACTTTAGTACCTAGTGAGAGGGTGTTTTATAAAAAAAAAAAAAAATTAAACATTGCACACCTTGTTTTCATTCAGGGCCATTATCAAAGATTCCTTATTCTCGTTGTTCAGGTCTGGGCTGAGAGGGGAGTGGCAAGATGGCGCCTGTGTGTTTGGCATGCCGTTAGCCCTGTCTTTACCGCTCGTCGAGTTTTTTGTTATTTGTTGCTGTGTTTTTGCTCTGTGTGTTCTGCCGGGACACCTCTGCCTTGCTTGTGTATAATCGTCAGTCTCTCTTGGACATTAATGCTCTTTATGAGCCGCTGCTGTCGTCTGGGTCCGGGCTGGGAGGGCCCTGCCCTGCTCTGCCACCTCGCGGATGTCCTGCTCCACCTGCTCCGTTTTCCTTGTGCTCCTCTCCGGAGGAGGCGCTTTAGAAGGTGCGGAAAGCGGAGCGGTGCATCAGTGAAATTTAAGTTTTACCTGGCAGCCTTCACTAGAGGGTCTGATCCTCGCCTAATGTGGGATGGATGATATTTTTGGGCGTGGGAGCGTGTGCTGTGCACGAGAGGCTGCTGGATTTGTCCTGTTGTTCCTGGACTGTTCTCTCTGATGACCGGACCGGCTCCGCTAAAGCTGTGCCCGTTTGTGCCGCAGCTTCCTGCTGCTGCCTCTCGCCGGGCTGCAGAGTTTTTACGCCGGTGCTGTCGTCTGCGGGCTCGCAGACACGGCGTTTCACCTGAGCTCCTCCGGCCGCTGAAACACGCTGCATCACTGGCTGCTGAGGAGCAGAACTTCCGCATGACTTCATTAAAATCTGTTGATCCCACCGAGATCCTTAGTTTGGGTCTCATTAACATCAGATCATTGTCTCTGAAGTCATTGCTGGTGAATGACTTAATTGTGAATCATCACCTGGATATGCTTGGATTATGTGAAACCTGGCTTAAATCCACAGCCGTCCTTCCTCTGAATGAGGCCTGCCCACCGGAGTACACTTTTAGTCACGTTTCACGTGATGTGAGGAAAGGCGGGGGTGTTGCTTTTATTTATAAATCCAGGTTTACTTTAGTAACTGTTGGGGGTCATAAATATAATTCATTTGAGCATCTGATTCTCCGTTATGCCCATGATGCTAAGTACTGTCAAGGTCATAAAACTGGAAATCAGCTATGTTATATTGTCACTGTCTACAGGCCTCCTGGCCCATGCTCTGATTTTCTAGATGAATTTGGCGTGTTCATCTCTAGTCTTTCAACTAGTGTAGACAATATTTTGATTATTGGTGACTTTACCATTCATATAAATAAGCTCTCTGATCCCCTTGGTAAATCATTTATGGAAATCATTAACGCACTAGGATTTCGGCAGTTCATTCATGGTTCAACACATATCAGTGGTAATACTCTGGATTTGGTTCTTGCACGTGGCCTTGCTGTCACAAATATCGACATCCTGCCTCTTGCATCGGCGGTCTCTGACCACTCACTTATTAGGTTTACAATTAGTGTTTAGTGGAGCAACAACCTTGCCTATCATTGCGGCGACGTATTAAACCTTCAACTTTGAACTCAAAGCGAGACTACCAGAAATCTTGACTTCAAGCTTGATGAATTTTCAGTCGGTAGACAGCCTTGCGGATAGCCTGAATTTAGTGCTAAAAACCACACTCAATAAGACTGCACCTCCTCTATTAAGGCCATGCCTTCCCAAGGCACAGACTCCTTGGTTCAACAGTTATTTGCGTGACCTTAGGCAGAAGGCTAGAGGAATGGAACGGAAATGGCGTAGTTCCATACGAGAGGTGTTCTACTTTGCATGGCGTGATGCTGTCTTAGATTATAAGCATGCACTACTGGCTACAAAGCGTGCCTATTATTCTGACTTGATCAATAAAAATAAGCATAACTCAAAGGTTTTGTTTGAAACTGTGGCATTTCTCATTCATGGACAGCCACCTGTTATTCACTCTCCCTTTTCAGCACAGGAATTCTTGGACTATTTTGAGAAGAAAATTGAGGATATTAGGTTGAGCATATCTCAGCAGGCTTTGATCCAACCACTGCATACTGCTATGGAGGTGGATGCACCCACTGAGGTGTTACCCAGATTTACAGATTTTGATGGCATCTCGCTTGACGTGCTGACAAAGCTCATGACGTCTACAAAAAGTACAACTTGTTTACTTGATCCTATACCAACAAAACTATTTAAGGACCTGTGGCCCATTCTTGAACCAACTGTGCTGGAAATAATAAATCTCTCATTAACTTCTGAATCTGTTCCTAAATGTTTCATGTCTGCAGTGATCAAACCATTACTTAAGAAATCCAGTCTCGACCCTAGTGTATTGAAGAATTATAGACCGATATCTAATCTATCATTTTGTTCAAAAATCCTGGAAAAAGTGGTTTTGCAACAGCTCGTGGACTACCTCACTGAGAATAATCTTTTTGAGCCACTGCAGTCTGCTTTTAGAAAATATCACTCCGCAGAGACAGCACTTACTAAAGTAGTGAATGACCTTTTGCGAGCAATGGACTCAGATACCACTACAGTCTTGGTGCTGCTGGATCTTAGTGCTGCGTTTGATACTGTGGATCATCATATTTTACTCAATAGGCTGAAAAATCACTTTGGGATTACTGGAACTGCTCTTGCCTGGTTGACGTCATACCTGTCCAGTCGCTCTTACTGCGTATTGTGTAATGGCATCTCCTTTGATTGTAGGGACATGAAGTTTGGGGTTCCTCAGGGATCCGTTTTAGGCCCCCTGCTTTTTTACCTTTATCTAGCACCTCTTGGGAATATCCTGCGGCGCTTTTGGATTTCCTTTCATTGCTATGCTGATGACACTCAATTGTACATGCCAATAACTGCTGGTAATCTCACTCACATAAAATCTTTGGAAGATTGCCTTGTATCAGTAAGAAGTTGGATGTCTAATAACTTCCTACTTTTAAATTCTGATAAGACTGAAGTTATGGTTCTTGGTCCAGTGAGGTATCGGCATAAATTTGTTCAGCTAGCACTTAGCTTAGGTCCATGCGTTATACATCATACGGATAAAGTGAGGAACCTTGGAGTAATTTTTGATCCTACGTTGTCCTTTGATCTCCAGATTAGAGACATTACAAGGACTGCTTTCTTCCATTTGCGAAATATAGCGAAGATTCATCCCATCCTGTCTATGGCTGATGCTGAGACTTTGATTCATGCATTTGTCTCTTCTAGATTGGACTATTGTAATGCTCTATTTTCTGGCTTACCGCAGTCCAGGATTAGGGGTCTTCAACTGGTTCAAAACGCTGCTGCCAGACTCTTGACACAAAGCAGAAAGTTTGACCACATTAAACCCGTTTTGGCGTCCCTGCACTGGCTTCCTGTTCCTGCAAGATCGGATTTTAAAGTACTGTTATTAGTTTATAAAATCGTTCATGGACTTGCACCTCCCTATCTGGCTGACCTGGTAAGCCCTTATGTACCAGCTCGGGCCCTGCGTTCTCAGGGTGCAGGACGTCTGTGTGTTCCCAGGGTGAATAAAAAGTCTGCTGGTCACAGAGCTTTCTCCTACCATGCCTCAGCTCTGTGGAACGATCTCCCAGCACACATTCGGCAGTCGGATACTGTGGAGATTTTTAAGTCACGTTTAAAGACTCATTTGTTTTCTCTGTTTTATCATTAGTGTTATGAAGAGTTTTTATTCTTGTATTCTTTTATGGTTGTCTTTCTTTTATGGTCTTTTTTTTATTGTGTTTTAAATTTTTTTTGTTTTTTGTGTGAAGCGCCTTGAGACGATTTTATCGTGAATTGGTGCTATATAAATTAATACATTTGAATTTGAATTTTGTTGCACATACAAATAAATCATCTAATACGGGGTCTATTAGAAAAGTATCCGACCTTATTATTTTTTTCAAAAACCATATGGATTTGAATCACGTGTGATTACATCAGACATGCTTGAACCCTCGTGGGCATGCGAGAGTTTTTTCACGCCTGTCGGTTACGTCATTCCCCTGTGGGCAGTCTTTGAGTGAGGAGTCGCCCACCCTCTCGTCATTTTTTCATTGTTTAGGAATAGCTCAGAGACTGCTGCTTTGTTTGATCAAAATTTTTTCAAAACTGTAAGGCACAACTGAGTGGACACCATTCGATAAATTCAGCTGGTTTTCGGTAAAAATTTTAACGGCTGATGAGAGATTTTGGTGTGGTAGTGTCGCCGTAAGGATGGCCCACGGTGCCTGACGGCGATCTGCGCTTCGAGGCGGCAGCATCTCGCCGTTTCAAGTTGAAAACTTCCACATTTCAGGCTCTGTTGACCCAGTAAGTCGTCAGAGAACAGAGAACTTTCAGAAGAAGTCGGCATGAGGAGACTTATTCGGACATTCCATTGTTAACGGACATTTTGTAATGAAAGAACGTGCGGGCAGAGTCGCATGTCGGGCCGGACAATTTCTCAGTTACTCACTTGTTGAAAGCCATCAAAAGCCGCCTGAATTTTACAAATGGTTTTCAACATGGAGGTGTTTTTCCTGTCGCGGCGCACACAGATTCGCCGAGTCGTCACGGAAACGACTCGGCGAATTTGCCTGCACGTCTTTTAAAAAATGTCCTTAAACAGTGGAATGTCCGCATAAAGTCCTCAAGCCGGCCTGTTCTGAATCTTCTCTGTTCTCTCACGACGTCCTGGGTGAATTAAGCCTTAGGATGTTTTCAGGTCGAAACAGGCCGACGACGGCGCCTGGAAGCGCTGCACGACGTCCCGCTCCGTGGGAAGTCCTTACAGCGACAGAAACACCCCATAATCTCTCATCAGCCGTTAAACTTTTCACCGAAAACCAGCTTAATTTCTCGAATAGTGTCCACTCGGATATTCCTCACAGGTCCTGAAAAAATTTTGATAAAGCAACGCGCGCCGTCTCGAGCAGCGTGTGAAACAAAGGAATTCAGCCGAGAGGACGGGACCACATCTCACTCAAGGCCTGCCCACAGGGAAATGACGTCACCGACACGTGTGAAAAAACTCACGCATGCGTACGAGGGTTCAAGCATGATTGGTGTAATCGCACGTCATTCAAATCCATATAGTTAAAAAAAATAAATAAACGGGTCGGTTTATTATCTAATAGACCTCGTATTGACTAAAAGGCATGATCCACCCCAAACTCTGATTTTTGAGATCCGCTGTAACCCAACTCCAAATCTTAACTCTTCTGACCCAAGGGTACATCCCCATGAAACAAACTAATAAAGTCTCAAAACGTGACCCGCTTCATGAAGATACTGCAATAAATATGTTTACTAGCAAAGGAGAAAGGTTTTTTTTTTTTTTTTAGCATTCATCAGCACTCTTTTGGATATACGGGTTAATTAAGTTTACAATAAAACATGCCCAAGTTGCAGTGGACTACATTTTTATTGTCATGTTTTGTGTGCTGCCTTAGGTATTATTTGGGTGTCATTTTGAAATTAGTAATGCAATTCTTCATTTTGTCTCTTCAGAAGAGATTCAGTCAGGCTTTTCTCCTGCAGTTTGTTTGTGCCTGTATTGGGAAAACAGTATCATGGTCCATTTATTCATGTCCATGTTGATTAATTTGAGTAAAATGTTCCAAACATCAGTCGCCACCCTCCTGCACAGTTTAATTGGTAGTAAGACATTTTAACTGTGGTTGTTACACCACCAGAGTGAGAAGTGGTTATAATTCCAATAACAGAATTATCATTTGGTTGTTTACTTATATCAAAAAGAGTCATCAAATAAGCTGAAGGTGATGTAAAATTATGCAGTGTGAGTTGAAAAAAAAATAATTTTGAAACAGAGGAGTCCACTTATGGGATAATATAATTAATTCAGGGCTTTACTTTGTCCTGTCATTAATTGGGTAATGTAACAATGAAGGCTGAGGTTAATGTGAAGCAAAGTGTCTGCATCAATATCTGCCAGGAGGAAATAGCTTTGGAGCAAAGTACTTCACCTTGCTCAGTGGGCCATAAGTCATCTCATTAGAAGAACTTGGAAAGAGTTTCATTTCCAGTGAACATTTTCAATGTCCAAACATCTTAGGTGCTTAAAAAGCAGACTAAGAAATGAAAATTAGGATTTGTATAAAATGAAAATGACTAAACTAGGCTGATCATGAGAATATACAACCCCAACGCTAATAAGTTGGGACGTTGTGTAAAATGTAAATTAAAAACAGAATACAATTTGCAAATCCTCTTCAACCTATATTCAATTGAATACACCACAAAGACAAGATATGTAATGTTCAAACTGACAAATTTTATTGTTTTTGTGCAAATTTTGCTCATTTTCAATGGATGCCTGCAACATGTTTCAAAAAAGCTGGGACAGTGGTATGTTTACATCACCTTTCCTTCTAACAACACTCAATAAGCGTTTGGGAACTGAGGACACTAATTGTTGAAGCTTTGTAGGTGGAATTCTTTCTCATTCTTGCTTGAAGTATGACTTCACTTGTTCAACATTCCGGGGTCTCCGTTGTCATATTTTGCACTTCATGATGCGCCACACATTTTCAATGGGCAACAGGTCTGAACTGCAGGCAGGCCAGTCTAGTACCTGCACTCTTTTACTATGAAGCCACGCTGTTGTAACACAGCAGAATGTGGCTTTGCATTGTCTTGCTGAAACAAGCAGGGATGTCCCTGACAAAGACGTTGTTTGGATGGCAGCATGTGTTGCTCCAAAACCTGGATGTACCTTTCAGCATTGATGGTGCCATCACAGATGTGTAAGTTGCCCATGCTATGGGCACTAACACACCCCCATACCATCACAGATGCTAGCTTTTGAGCTTTGCACTGGTAGAGTTTTAACTTGCACTTGTAGATGTAGCAATGAACTGTGTTAACTGACAATGGTTTTTTGAAGTGTTCCTGAGCCCACGTGGTAAGATCCTTTCTACAATGATGTTGGTTTTTAATGCAGTGCCACCTGAGGGATCAAAGATCATGGGCATTCAATGTTGGTTTTTGGCCTTGCCACTTACGAGTAGAAAGTTCTCCAGATTCACTGAATCTTCTCATTATATTATGGACTGTAGATGATGGAATCCCTAAATTCCTTGCAACTGAATGTTGAGAAACGTTCTTAAACTGGACTATTTTTACACACAGTTGTTCAGAAAGTGGTGATCCTCGCCCCATCTTTGCTTGTGAATGGCTGAGCCTTTTGAGGATGCTCCTTTTATACCCAATCATGGCACTCACCTGTTTCCAATTAATCTGTTCACCTGTGGAATGTTCCAAACAGGAGTTCTTTGAGCATTCATCAACTTTCTCAGTCTTTTGTTGCCCCATCCCAGCTTTTTTGAAACGTGTTGCAGGCATCCATTTCAAAATGAGCAAATATTTGCAGAACAACAATAAAGTTTATCAGTTTGAACATTAAATATCTTGTAAAAGAGAAAAATAACTGGTGCAACACAGAAATAAGTGCCAGACAATTTAATAAGGTGCTGAAAGCAAAAATGTACACGGGACTAACGTTTCGATGTGAGAGCCACATCTTCCTCAGAGTCCTGCAAAGACAGAGATGGTACAGCTTAAATACTAACAAGAAACAGGTGTCCTGATGCTTCCAAAGGGGCATGACCATCCCTGAGACACAACACTCACTCAATTAGTAATCAATTCATGATTAGAAACACACTGTTCCAAAACACACAAAACTAAAACCAGACTAAAAAACAATTATTAAAGAAAACAAGTAAAGTCTATATACGTGCATACCTCACCATACAGTCTTAGAAGCCATTTCCTTCTATCTTGCCAAACGTCCTATTGATGTGCTGCCACCTTCAGATTTTTTGATTAAATTGGTTGAGATTATCTTATCGAATATTTTTTTTTAAATATTCTGACAAATATTATCTACAACTACAGGGGACTGCTATGGGGAGTGCTTTTGCGCCATCATACGCCTGTTTAGTGATGGGTTTTTGGGAAGAGAAACATCTTTAGTACTGAAAACAACCCTTTTCACTCAAAAATATCACTATGGCGCAAATACATTGATGACGTCCTCTTAATTTGGAGGGGAACATCTGATGAATTACATCAATTTTTGAACTATATTAATTCCACTACGGATTATTTATCTTTTACTATGAACTATAATCCTCATTCCATAGATTTTTTAGATCTCACTATTTATAAGGATGTCAATAATTTTTTGCAATCAACCATTTACCGTAAACCCCTTAGCAGAAATACTTTATTGAGAGCAGATAGTAATCATCTGCCCCATTTAGTTTGGAACATACCAGTGGGTCAGTTCTTGCAAGTTAGAAGAAATTGTAGTTCTATCACAGACTTCAGCCTATCTAGCAACTCTGTTTGAACAACGTGGTTATAGTAAAACTGATATTGGTAAAGCATGGGACAGAGCTCTAAATACTGATCGTGCCTCTTTACTTAAGAAAAAATCTAAGTCTTCTTCAACATCTAAATTGTTTTTTCTACCTGCTATACTCCATTTGCGGGAAGAATAAAACACATAATTTATAAATATTGGCACATTTTGAAGAGTGATCCCACACTTAAAGACATCTGTGCTGAACTGCCTAAATTTATATTTAGGCGTGCCCGAAATATTCATGATAGACTTGTTCATTCAGATATGATCATTCCCGTCTCAGCTGCCTGGCCCTCCAGTCCACCAAAAGGTTTCTTCAGATGTGGTCATTGTGCACACTGTTCAAATTCCACTAATGCTTCATGTTTCTCTCATCCTCGCACTGGTAAGCAATATCCTATTTCTTCATTTATCTATTGTAATACTACTCATGTAGTATATATTTTAAAATGCCCTTGTGGATTGGCATATATTGGCCAAACAAAACGTCAACTTAAATTACAGATAGCTGAACATAAAACAGCAATCCATACTCAGAATTTAACCTATGCCATGGCAAGGCACTATAAACAGGCTGGTCATGGCTCCCCAGCATCTTTAAAATTTTGGGGGATTGAGAGAATCATAGCTCCACCCAGAGCTGGTGATATTATTAAAAAAAACCTCTTATGTAGAGAAGCATTTTGGATTTACACTTTAGGCACTTTGGAACCTTTTGGTCTGAATGAAGATCTAAAATTACTTGTTTTCTTTAATAATTGTTTTTAGTCTGGTTTTAGTTTTGTGTGTTTTGGGACAGTGTTTCTAATCATGAATTGATTACTAATTGAGTGAATGTTGTGTCTCACGGATGGTCATGCCCCTTTGGAAGCATCAGGACACCTGCTTCTTATTAGTATTTAAGCTGTACCATCTCTGTCTTTGCAGGACTCTGAGGAAGATGTGACTCTCACATCGAAACGTTAGTCCCGTGTACATTTTTGCTTTCAGCACCTTATTAAATTGTCTGGCATTTGTTTCTGCGTTGCACCAGTTATTTTTCTCTTTTACAAATTAGTCCTATCTGGTTGCACCAGATTTGTTTGTGCTATACAGAAGCGCGGTGAACTCTTTGTTTTTGCATTAAATAGCTTGTGTTTGTGGTGTATTCAATTGGATATAGGTTGAAGAGGATTTGCAAATCATTGCATTCTGTTTTTAATTTACATTTTACACAACGTCCCAGCTTCATTGGAATTGGGGCTGTATTTTTTAAAGGTAAATGAGAAAGTAAAACTTTGCCTGCACTGGCAAAAAAATATAGATGAGTGGGTGAGTAAGTTAGTCTGTCCTGGCCAAGATGTGTAGACAGTAATGCTAAAGCAATAAATGCTCTCGTCTTACTCGCCAAATTAATAAGAGCAATCAGAGATTTCTGATGTCCGCCAATCCAGATCCAGATCAACTCCAAAGTTCAGTGGCGTCGTCCATGCCCTAATATCTATCTGTGGTGCAAATTTGGTGAGACTATGTGAATCAGTTTTGACGTAATCCTTAAAAGCCTGTAAAAGTGAAATGCTGAGTCCAAATCCAGATCCGGATCACCCCCAAAATTTAAGGTAGTCTTCCATGGCCTAATATGTATCGGTGGTGCAAATTTGGTGAGAATCCGTCCAGTAGTTTTGACGTAATCCTTCAAAACCTATATAAACTGAAACTTGATCCAGAATCCAGATCTGGATCACCTCCAAGAACTAATGGAGTCTTCCTTTGCCTAATATCTATCTCTGATGCAAATGTCATCAAAATCTGTGCAGTAGTTTTGACATAATCTTGCTAAACAGACAGACAGACAGACAAATAAATGCTGATGATTTATTACGTCCTTGGTGGATGTAATAAAAACACATAATGGGGATTAACTGTTTAGTTCCTGGTGGATGGTTGGTGGATGCTGGGTGGATTCTGGAAAATTACAAACAGCCATGGTTCAGTTTACATGTAGTTTGGCTTTCACCTTGAACACTGGACATTCTGTGTGGGTATGAATGAGCACCTCTGACTGGCACCCAAATTAATCTCAGCATCAACTAAGTTTGAAACCAGCAATTGTGGGGAGAAATATGCTGACCACTACATGGACATGGGAGACAAAATATACAACAAAATAATAATAATTTCCAATGTTCAAAGTACAACATAAGTGTTCCAATCTTAAATTCCTTATAATACCATGTAGGGCAGCATGGTGGCTTAGTGGTTAGCACTGTTGCCTCACATCAAGATGGTTCCTGGGACTGCTTCCTGCCTGGTCTTTTCTGTGTGTGTTCCCTTCTTTCTACCTCCTTCCACTCTTTTTTTCATGCCTAACTGGCCATAATACAGCATCATATTAATATTACAGCATTGCAGATGGTTGATGACAACAGAGTATATGCAGGCAGGGAAGAGTACAAATGGAGGACATGGGCACTACTTACTGTAGCACCTTTGGTACTAACTTTCAGGACTTTCAAGACATCACATCGTTCTAGCAGTTACATCAGAGTCCTTATCATGCTTAGACAGAACATGTGGTTCAATGCACACTGAATCTTAACTACCTTAAATGGAGCATATGTTTGGGCGGCAGAAGCTGTTTGTTTTTAACATGCTCCATTCATGTAAATGTGCAACTGCTTTTCCTTTGCTCACACATTGATTCACTGCAACTCTGCATGGAGATTGACACAGTTACTGTGGGGTTACACATCGTGCAGCTGCTGTGAAAAAAAAAAAAAAATAATAATAATAATAAAATTACATGCTGCGATGGTTTTGTGCATGCGGGAACACAGTGTGAGCAGTTGTGCGATGTGTAACCACATCGCGCAGCTGCTGTGAAAAAAAAATACATGCCACCAACAGGATTCGAACCTGCAATTTCCAAAAGCTCTGATTGCCACCCAGAAACTTTACCACTGAGCTACCATCGCTGTCCTGTAAAAGGTGTGGGAAAATGCCTGATGTCAAGAAGGACATGGACTTATTAAAAAAAAAGATAAAACCACACACCATATAAAAACACCACATTTTATTGAATCCCTCTTATCAAGTGGGCAATACAAGTATAATCTGTCTGTTCCTCTGTACATGACCCATGGTCACAGACGTACAATCATGAAATGACACGAATGATAAAGCAGTGCGCTCTCATTATGTCCACATCTGTTGGTGGTATGTCCAGCCAGCTGGCCTTGCGCGTGTCCGGCCTGACACGTGTGTCTTGTGGACAGCGCGCCGCAGGACAGACACCATGTCATATGGAACAGAGCTCATGTGGGTGTCATTACATTCAGATCGCCCACTGTGTGTTATGCTCTGACAGTCTTCACCTGAGGTAACCTGTCAATGTGCACAGCGTACGCTTGCTCACTGCAGCCCATTACAACAGCGTTATATGTTTTGTATGTCTATGTGAGGACAGCAAGCAGACACACGTGCGTCACAGTGGGCAGTTGTTAGTTCATGTCCATCCAAACATGGTACGTGTTCTCCAACTGGGACATCCAGAAGTAGACACACATGCAGACCACATGTGTGTTGCTGTTTGCAAAGCCACACTCATGGGGGCACTTAGACAGATTTCACATCCAGCTCGACGGTGATCATCTGCTCACTGTTTTCGTGCTAACGGCACAAATGGCCACACATTTTCGAAATTGCCAAGCGAGCCGTGTAAATGTTCATGTGTGTCACCTGGAATTTCACCTGCTGCAAGAGGGATCAAAGGGGCTCTCACAGGGCACACTCTGTCTTCAGCCGCTGGTGTGAACAAATAGTTGTAGCAACAGGTGTACGAGGTGTTAGAGGCAGCTGCGATTTTACACTTATTGCATACGATTCCTGCTTCATGCGCAATTCATGTGCAATTCGACCAAATTCATTCTATGTGTGAACGTGCCCTAACATTTACTTGGAAATAATGAAAATGTCCAAACAATAATGCTTTGGTCGGTGTAAGAGATAATGCAAAAGCTGATCATAGATGTTTAAATCACAGGTTTATTAATGAAAACAAAGGGTTTAGATGAGTGCAGAGGTATAGTATGTGAAGGAGCTGACAATGGATATTGGACAGTGATGTACTAACAGGAGACAGTGGGCAGTAGAGTGCTGACAGGAGATGGCAATGGTGAGCCAAAAGGAGATGGTGGGTAATGGAGACCTGACTGCTGGCAGCAGATATCAGCTGGGTGACTGTAGGCAGTGACAAGTGATCAGCCATCTGTAGACAGTGATGAGCGGAGCAGATATGATGCAAGGGCACAGGAGCTGGGAACAAAACTAGACAGAAAACAACTGACCAGGGGAGATGGGAGACAGTAATTTAGTCAGTTAGCAGAGAGCTGAAGAGAAGCAGAGAAGAGAAGTCAGAGCAGAAGGATGTCAGGAGGAATGCCATGGAGCTGGAACAGGCTGAATATATTTAGAGGGTGGCCTGGAGGCCAGGGTAGAGCAGAGGCATCTGGAAATAGGCCACAAGGCCAGAGTAACATTGAGACATGTGTAAGCCAACCTGGGAGCCACAGTGGAGTTGAGAGTTGTGGAGGCTTGCTGGGAGGCCTGAACAGAGTGTAAAATTCTGGATAGTGGCCTGCCTACAGGACTGCCTACTGGAGCAGAAGAGAGCCTTCTGGAAACTGACAAGGAGGCCAGAGCCACAGTGAGACATCTAGATACCAGCCTAAGGACGAGAAGAGATTGGAGACTTCTGGAAGGTGGATGGAGTTCCAGAGTTGAGGCCTTTGGAAGACGCTCAGGAGGCCAGTTGCCAGATAAGAGATCAGCAAATTTGCTGGGAGGCTGAAGCAGGGTTGAAATGTCTAAAAGTCAGTCAGGAGGACAGAGCAGGGTTGAGATGTCTAGCAGGCACAATCTAGGCAAAGCATAGTGCAGATGGCTGGTGCCCACTGTCAAGGCAGAGGCAAAGCTTCTGTGTTTGGAGGCCAGATGAAAGGCTGAAATGTGTAGATGATGGACAGGAAGTAAAACTGGGCTGAGTTGTCTGAAGAAGTACTGGGCAGCCACAATCTGGGCTCAAAATGGAATGGAGTTATATGACATCAGGCTAGAGCAATATAGAGAATAAAGAAAAGACTGGCATGAAGATCAGCATCAAGACTGAAATGGAGACCGGCATCAAGACTAGTGTGAAGATCAAGTGCCATGTCTTGGAGACAGGGTGGAAAAACTGCAGACTAGTTGAGTTATTTGAATCAAAATAACTAAACAGGCATAATGGTTTGGAATGAACTGAGGAAATATGTCTGTGGAAATACACCTTGAATGCCAATCTGGGGAAACCTGCTAGCAGCTGTTTCTCTTGGGTTACCATAGTGGATCGAGGGATTGCAATCCTATCTCTGTAAATTGTATCAGAGCTACTCCAAAAGTCCTTCAACAAGTCCTGTAAGAGTGTAAACATGTCCTGATGGTATTCCATGTCCAATGTACACTCAACAAAAATATAAACGCAACACTTTTGGTTTTGCTCCCATTTTGTATGAGATGAACTCAAAGATCTAAAACTTTTTCCACATACACAATATCACCATTTCCCTCAAATATTGTTCACAAACCAGTCTAAATCTGTGATAGTGAGCACTTCTCCTTTGCTGAGATAATCCATCCCACCTCACAGGTGTGCCATATCAAGATGCTAATTAGACACCATGATTAGTGCACAGGTGTGCCTTAGACTGCCCACAATAAAAGGCCACTCTGAAAGGTGCAGTTTTATCACACAACACAATGCCACAGATGTTGCAAGATTTGAGGAAGCGTGCAATTGGCATGCTGACAGCAGAGCTGTTGCTCGTGTATTGAATGTTCATTTCTCTACCATAAGCCGTCTCCAAAGGCGTTTCAGAGAATTTGGCAGTACATCCAACCAGCCTCACAACCGCAGACCACGTGTAACCACACCAGCCCATGACCTCCACATCCAGCATGTTCACCTCCAAGATCGTCTGAGACCAGCCACTCGGACAGCTGCTGAAACAATCGGTTTGCATAACCAAAGAATTTCTGCACAAACTGTCAGAAACCGTCTGAGGGAAGCTCATCTGCATGCTCGTCGTCCTCATCGGGGTCTCGACCTGACTCCAGTTCGTCGTCGTAACCGACTTGAGTGGGCAAATGCTCACATTCGCTGGTGTTTGGCACGTTGGAGAGGTGTTCTCTTCACGGATGAATCCCGGTTCACACTGTCCACGGCAGATGGCAGACAGCGTGTGTGGCGTTGTGTGGGTGAGCGGTTTTCTGATGTCAATGTTGTGGATCGAGTGGCCCATGGTGGCGGTGGGGTTATGGTATGGGCAGGCATCTGTTATGGACGAAGAACACAGGTGCATTTTATTGATAGCATTTTGAATGCACAGAGATACCGTGATGAGATCCTGAGGCCCATTGTTGTGCCATACATCCAAGAACATCACCTCATGTTGCAGCAGGATAATGCACGGCCCCATGTTGCAAGGATCTGTACAGAATTCTTGGAAGCTGATGTCCCAGTTCTTGCATGGCCGGCATACTCACCGGACATGTCACCCATTGAGCATGTTTGGGATGCTCTGGACCGGTGTGTACGACAGCGTGTACCAGTTCCTGCCAATATCCAGCAACTTCGCACAGCCATTGAAGAGGAGTGGACCAACATTCCACAGGCCACAATTGACAACCTGATCAACTCTATGCGAAGGAGATGTGTTGCACAGCATGAGGCAAATGGTGGTCCCACCAGATACTGACTGGTATCCCCCCCCAATAAAACAAAACTGCACCTTTCAGAGTGGCCTTTTATTGTGGACGGTCTAAGGCACACCTGTGCACTAATCATGGTGTCTAATCAGCATCTTGGTATGGCACACCTGTGAGGTGGGATGGATTATCTCAGCAAAGGAGAAGTGCTCACTATCACAGATTTAGACTGGTTTGTGAACAATATTTGAGGGAAATGGTGATATTGTGTATGTGGAAAAAGTTTTAGATCTTTGAGTTCATCTCATACAAAATGACAAGAGACAAGAGTCTCAGTGCCAAAGAGATCTTGTTGCCGTGGATCAGTTTCACTTCCAAACCTCACAATCATACCCTACGACAGGAAGCACCAGGACCCCAAAGACTTGGACCTTCATTCTTCTGCAAAGGTATCATCATTGCAAAACACCTATGGCCAGTAAACTCATGACTTCACAAATCTCTTCTCAGGTGTCTCTTAATGTTAATCCCCTGGAGTCCAGGGGTATTTTCTTGATTTTACCATACTTTCATTAATTCCACTTTTAAGGTACTTAGCAGCCGATCTGCTCTGTGCTAGCCTGATCCTGTCAGATCTCAGAAGCTAAGTAGTGCGGTACCTGATTAGTACTTGGATGGGGGACCTCTTTGGAACACAGCGGCTGTGTGCGTTTCTCCAGGTTACTCTGGAGTTGCGTCGGGAAGGGCGTCCGGCATAAAACTTGTGCCAAATACCAATACGGATCTGGCTGTATCCGCTGTGGCAGCCCCAAACAAAAAACGAGAGCAGCTGAATGGACAACAGCAACCAATTTTAAGGTACTTTTTTCTAGTATAATAAAATGAGAGGTAACACTGTAGTTTCAGGAAGTGTTTGAATGAAATCTCTGTGACATTCTGTCACTAATCTATTAAGAGAATCATGACAAAAATCTCGCTCATCGACCCCAGAGGGTTTAAAGCTGAGGACCCAGAGACAGGAACATCACTGCCAAGTTAAGTAAATGTCTCCAAAGGTTCAATTATAGCGTGTGAAACATCCTTGTCATGATTGGGTCTGTGGGGTTTATTGTGTGTTGCTTTGTCTTCCTCATTTTGGTTTGCTGTTTGGGTTTTCACTGAGGTTTGGTGGTAGGATCTCTCTTGTCTTATGTTGTGTGTTTAGTGTTGGGCGTATCCCTCCTGCCCTCCCTTCCTACTTGTCACACTTCATTCTGGATCTTTCCTCACACACCTGCAATGCATTCGCTCTTGATTACGTCATCTTTATTCATCACACCTTCTCCTTCTCTCACTTGCGAGATTGTTGAGCCTTGAGCCACTTTCAAGCGTTTGTTACCTCATCGTTTTTTGCTTAACCGTGTATCGACCTGTCTGCTTGTTTTCCTGGATTTTGTCTCTGCTTCATGCTTTGGCTACTGTTGCTTATTTTGGACTGCCTTATTGTGTACCGAACCACGCCTGCATTAAACCCTATTAAGGTGACTCTTGAATCCGGCACTTGTGTCTAACCTTCTGGTTACGTCAGACCTGTCAGTCCTCCAGTTTGGAAGGGTCTGAAAGGTAGATATCCTCAGTTTCCAAAAATGAAGAGTGCATATCTAGAGCTGAAGAGGCAGTCTTCTTAGTTGTGGTCAAATGATTCATAAGTAAAAATGACCCAGGATTGCATGGCCCAACTTCAGATCACATGCTTCAGATATTACAAAAGAGGAGTTTTAATGAAAAAAGAAGTATGGGTGGAAGCAGAAGGGACTGACATGGAAGACGGAGGCGGCGATGTGGGATCAACTGACACCCTACAGTGGACAGTGATGAGCTCTGGGCCACAAGTTGACAGCAGATGCTGGCACCCTTAAGTTGACAGGAAACAGCAACAGCGGAGAGCTGACAGCAGACTAGGCAGCGAAGAATGGATGGCTGACTGTAGACAGTGGTGAGCGATCAACTGATAGTAGCCTTCAGTGAGCGGGAATGAGAGTGGAGGGCAGACGGCTTACTGTAGACAGAGATGAGCAGACCAGAGGTGACACAAAGACACTGGAGCTGGGATGAGAGAAACTAAGGGAGAAGACATGACAGGAGAGATAACAGAGTACTGGGGAATTGTACTAGAAACATGGAGAAGACAGGAATAGTGAGCTAGAAGACGAGCACAGAGGTGAACAGAGCAGGCACCATGAACACAGGTGTGGAGTACAAAACCAAAATAAATGGGCAAAAGGTGAGGGAAAAGTTGCAGTAATTATAACGAGGTGGGGGGGGGGGGGGGGTGTGAGGGAATGATTGATAACCAAGGTTGAAAAGATGAAGGCAAGTACAGGGAGTTTAATTTAAATCATTCTTTGAGTTTTGAAGACGATAACCGGTGATTTCACCTTGTCCTTTGAACTATGACCTTGACATGGCCTTTATTGTGAGAGGACGATCCACTGAGCTTTTCCACCAAGTCTGATTGAAATCACGCTGCCATTTTCCACAGAGACAAACAAACAAATGTACAAACAAACAGAAACACATGGCCATTACAATAACCTCTTCCCACTTCATAGCAAGCCTAATACGTAGTTTTAGAACTGCATGGACTTGGAACAGTTTTGGACTTTTTGGTGTTTCCAGGAATATTTTTCCGTGTATTTACAAGTGACAATTTTATACCAAATATCATTAGTGCTTTTGTTTGTTTGTGTTTAACATTTACAATAATTCCACATCTTTTCAACTTGACAATATCACTTTTACTTAACCACATGTACAACCCCTGGCAAAAATTATGGAATCACCGGCCTCGGATGATGTTCATTCAGTTGTTTAATTTTGTAGAAAAAAAGCAGATCACAGACATGACACAAAGCTAAAGTCATTTCAAATGGCAACTTTCTGGCTTTAAGAAACACTATAAGAAATCAAGAAAAAAAATTGTGGCAGTCAGTAACGGTTACTTTTTTAGACCAAGCAGAGGGAAAAAATATGGAATCACTCAGTTCTGAGGAAAAAATTATGGAATCATGAAAAACAAAAGAACGCTCCAACACATCACGAGTATTTTGTTGCACCACCTCTGGCTTTTATAACAGCTTGCAGTCTCTGAGGCATGGACTTAATGAGTGACAAACAGTACTCTTCATCAATCTGGCTCCAATTTTCTCTGATTGCTGTTGCCAGATCAGCTTTGCAGGAGCCTTGTCATGGACCATTTTCTTCAACTTCTCCATCCATCTGGGTATGGAGGCATTGAATGTCAGTTTTGGACACGAACGTGGTGATGTTCACTGCAGGAAAAGAAAGCTTGCACAACAGAGACGGTGTATTTAGGATAATGAACCTTGTGTTTCTGACACCACACAACCCCAATAGCACCACTTTTATTCAGCCAACCAACCAACCACACACACACACACACACACACACACACACACACACACACACACACACACACACACACACACAAAAAAAAAATCACAATTATTTACAAAAACTTAAAATTTTCTTACAACTTACAGTTTTCCCAGGAGTCCTTGTGCTCCAGACTGTGATGGAGTGAACCCTTCCTCTGACCACTATAACATGTAGACATATTACAAAATTTCAAGTAGCTGGCTTAAGCCTGGCTCACACAGCAAGATAATTAGGCCAATATCGGACCCGATCTTCCCCTTCCGACAATATTAAGGACGCCTGAGAACTGTGATGACGCTAAAGATAATCTTATGAGATATTCCTGCCACGTGTGGTGTGTTAAGAGCGCTCTGATCTGCTTGGAAGGACGTCAGGAGCGCCCCGATTACAAATCGGGGATATTCAACATGTTGGATTGTCTTGGCCCAATATCGCAGTGTGTGTGGTGTCCTTCGACCACAAATGAGCACGCAACCTGCTGAATGTGACGTGAAGCCAATGACAAAGTGAGGTGACAGACACACGGAGCGGAAAATAAAATCAAAACAGCTATTATGGCTTACCAGAAGTCCAGTGGTCGCGCTGTCTCCACTCCTTTTAAAGAACACCTTTTCTTTTTCCTTTTGTATCATTTTTTTTCCTCTGTTGTAAATGGTCCACAAAGTATCTCCGTTTGTTTAGTCTGAAGTCACGTTTAATTTCGAGAGATTTTGCGAGATTTCCTGTCTGACCTGGGAATGTTCGTGTGTGAAATCTGTTCGTGTGTGGTGGTGTTGTTTGTACCGTTTGGCTGAATACCACACACTGGACGACCAGACCTGTTAGATCTATGATTTTTTTTATCTTCACGTGTGTGGTCTCTCAGGTTTTGGAAACCTACAGATGATTTAAAAATTTTGCCATGTCAACCAGGCTTTAGTGTATTCCTGAGTTAACCATGTTGATAAATTAACAATCACATATATGTGAGCAGCAGGCCAAATGTAATTTCCTTCGGGATCAATAAAGTATCTATCTATCTATCTATCTATCTATCTATCTATCTATCTATCTATCTATCTATCTATCTATCTATCTATCTATCTATCTATCTATCTATCTATCTATCTATCTATCTATCTATCTATCTATCTATCTATCTATCTATCTATCTATCTATCTATCTATCTATCTATCTATCTATCTATCTATCTATCTATCTATCTATCTATCTATCTATCTATCTATCTATCTATCTATCTATCTATCTATCTCATCAGTGATACAGTTTTTTATCATTTTGCCTCTGTCCATGCCACAATAGAGTTGAAATTACACAATGATTTAAGTGCAGTTTGAAAAATATCTCATTAACCATTAAGTAATTACACTGATTTTAATATACGAGGTCTGTTATAAAAGTATCGGACCTTTTTATTTTTTGCAAAAACCTGATGGATTTGAATCACGTGTGCTTGCATGAGCAAACCTTGAACCTTCGTGCGCATGCGTGAACATTTTCACGCCTGTCGATTGCATCATTTTCTGGTAAGCAGCCTTTGTGTGGGACGTGTGTAGTGCGCTCGGCGGATTTTCATTTCAAGGAAAAAGACGGAATGACTGGATGCATCAAATTTTGCCAGAAACTGGGTGACAGCCAGGTGGAAACCATTCGGATGATTCAGATGGCTTTCGGTGACATTTCAGTCATGTGACTATCTGAGAAATTGTGGAAGAGGTGGACATGTCACAGCATGTACTGTGAGACTTCCAACACGAGGCGTTTTTTCATGGCCAAATCTTCTGTCACAGTGGAATGTACCGAAAAAGTGCTGATGTCCACCTCTTCCACAATTTCTCGGACAGTCACACGACGGTCCCGCATCACCACAGCGTTCAATTTGGAAATGATCCGGTCATTTCAGCATGTTGATGGCCGACCAGAGCGTGGCTCACTCTCCACCATTGTGTGGCCGTCTTTAAACCGGTTGTACCACTCCTTAATATGTGTGATGCCCAAAGCATCATCACCGAATCATCCGAATGGTTTCCACCTGGCTGTCGCCCAGTTTCTGGCAAAATTTGATGCGGCGCTGCTCCAGTCATTCCGTCTTTTTCCTTGAAATGAAAATCCGCCGAGCGCACTGCACACAAAGGCTGCTTGCCAGGAAATGACGCAATCGACAGGCGTGAAAAAGTTCACGCATACGCACGAAGGTTCAAGGTTGGCTCATGCAAGCACACGTGATTGAAATCCATCAGGTTTTTGCAAAAAATAAAAATGTCAGATATTTTTCTAACAGACCTTGTACAATCTAAGGCTGAAATAATTAGTTGAGTAACTCGAATAATTCAATTACAAAAAATGCAAATTCTTTGCCTCAAAGTACATATGCCAGGCCTGTGTGTGGCGCTGCACTATCCCCAGAAAAAAAAAACAGAAGAAGACTAGAGCATGCGTATAAGCCATGTAAGAGCAAATCAATGTAGCATGAAAAGCTAGAGCTTTCCAACATGACATACAGAGTAAAATAAAGCCTTTTAAGAGAAAGAGAGGGTCCAGTCTGATCATTTAAAATAGACTTTCTGTGCATTTAAAGCGAAGCATTGTATTTGTCTGTTTTTAAAATACACATGGTTTGGTCCGCTGGCTGCTCTCCGCTCTACGTGCACTCTAAGTCAATCAAGTTTATTAAAAAAAAAAGCCTTTATTCGGATTTGATCAGAGTTTTCATTGTCAGGGTGCAGAGCGGATTTATCAGTGTGGCTTTTGTGGAAAAGCTGCACTCTAGAGCCTAGTTTTTCACAGGCTGTGCTCACATTCACATGCAGCCTGACTGACTGAGGATTACACCGACCACCTGCGCCTACAGTCCAGTGTCAGGGGAGTGCTGAGCTCCTGACACCGGGAAATCAATCAATCAATCAACTTTTTTCTTATATAGCGCCAAATCACAACAAACAGTTGCCCCAAGGCGCTCCACATTGCAAGGCAAGGCCATACCATAATTATGAAAAACCCCAACGGTCAAAACGACCCCCTATGAGCAAGCACTTGGCCACAGTGGGAAGGAAAAACTCCCTTTTAACAGGAAGAAACCTCCAGCAGAACCAGGCTCAGGGAGGGGCAGTCTTCTGCTGAGACTGGTTGGGGCTGAGGGAAAGAACCAGGAAAAAGAGATCGATCACTAATGATTAAATGCAGAGTGATGCATACGGAGCAAAAAGAGAAAGAAACAGTGCATCATGGGAACCCCCCCACAGTCTACGTCTAAAGCAACATAACCAAGGGATGGTCCAGGGTCACCCGATCCAGCCCTAACTATAAGCCTTAGCGAAAAGGAAAGTTTTAAGCCTAATCTTAAAAGTAGAGAGGGTATCTGTCTCCCTGATCTGAATTGGGAGCTGGTTCCACAGGAGAGGAGCCTGAAAGCTGAAGGCTCTGCCTCCAATTCTACTCTTACAAACCCTAGGAACTACAAGTAAGCCCGCAGTCTGAGAGCGAAGCGCTCTAATGGGGTAATATGGTACTACGAGGTCCCTAAGATAAGATGGGACCTGATTATTCAAAACCTTATAAGTAAGAAGAAGAATTTTAAATTCTATTCTAGCATTAACAGGAAGCCAATGAAGGGAGGCCAACACGGGTGAGATATGCTCTCTCCTGCTAGTCCCCGTCAGTACTCTAGCTGCAGCATTCTGAACCAACTGAAGGCTTTTTAGGGAACTTTTAGGACAACCTGATAATAATGAATTACAATAGTCCAGCCTAGAGGAAATAAATGCATGAATTAGTTTTTCAGCATCACTCTGAGACAAGACCTTTCTGATTTTAGAGATATTGCGTAAATGCAAAAAGGCAGTCCTACATATTTGTTTAATATGCGCTTTGAATGACATATCCTGATCAAAAATAACTCCAAGATTTCTCACAGTATTACTAGAGATCAGGGAAATGCCATCCAGAGTAACGATCTGGTTAGACACCATGCTTCTAAGATTTGTGGGGCCAAGTACAATAACTTCAGTTTTATCTGAGTTTAAAAGCAGGAAATTAGAGGTCATCCATGTCTTTATGTCTGTAAGACAATCCTGCAGTTTAGCTAATTGGTGTGTATCCTCTGGCTTCATGGATAGATAAAGCTGGGTATCATCTGCGTAACAATGAAAATTTAAGCAATACCGTCTAATAATACTGCCCAAGGGAAGCATGTATAAAGTGAATAAAATTGGTCCTAGCACAGAACCTTGTGGAACTCCATAATTAACTTTAGTCTGTGAAGAAGATTCCCCATTTACATGAACAAACTGTAATCTATTAGACAAATATGATTCAAACCACCGCAGCGCAATGCCTTTAATACCTATGACATGCTCTAATCTCTGTAATAAAATTTTATGGTCAGCAGTATCAAAAGCAGCACTGAGGTCCAACAGAACAAGCACAGAGATAAGTCCACTGTCCGAAGCCATAAGATCATTTGTAACCTTCACTAATGCTGTTTCTGTACTATGATGAATTCTAAAACCTGACTGAAACTCTTCAAATAGACCATTCCTCTGCAGGTTATCAGTTAGCTGTTTTACAACTACCCTCTCAAGAATCTTTGAGAGAAAAGGAAGGTTGGAGATTGGCCTATAATTAGCTAAGATAGCTGGGTCAAGTGATGGCTTTTTAAGTAATGGTTTAATTACTGCCACCTTAAAGGCCTGTGGTACATAACCAACTAACAAAGATAGATTGATCATATTTAAGATTGAAGCATTAAATAATGGTAGGACTTCCTTGAGCAGCCTGGCAGGAATGGGGTCTAATAAGCATGTTGATGGTTTGGATGAAGTAACTAATGAAAATAACTCAGACAGAACAATCGGAGAGAAAGAGTCTAACCAAATACCGGCATCACTGAAAGCAGCCAAAGATAACGATACATCTTTGGGATGGTTATGAGTAATTTTTTCTCTAATAGTCAAAATTTTGTTAGCAAAGAAAGTCATGAAGTCATTACTAGTTAAAGTTAATGGAATACTCAGCTCAATAGAGCTCTGACTCTTTGTCAGCCTGGCTACAGTGCTGAAAAGAAACCTGGGGTTGTTCTTATTTTCTTCAATTAGTGATGAGTAGAAAGATGTCCTAGCTTCACGAAGGGCTTTCTTATAGAGCAACAAACTCTTTTTCCAGGCTAAGTGAAGATCTTCTAAATTAGTGAGACGCCATTTCCTCTCCAACTTACGGGTTATCTGCTTTAAGCTACGAGTTTGTGAGTTATACCACGGAGTCAGACACTTCTGATTTAAAGCTCTCTTTTTCAGAGGAGCTACAGCATCCAAAGTTGCCTTCAATGAGGATGTAAAACTATTGACAAGATACTCTAACTCCCTTACAGAGTTTAGGTAGCTACTCTGCTCTGTGTTGGTATATGACATTAGAGAACATAAAGAAGGAATCATATCCTTAAACCTAGTTACAGCGCTTTCTGAAAGACTTCTAGTGTAATGAAACTTATTCCCCACTGCAGGGTAGTCCATCAGGGTAAATGTAAATGTTATTAAAAAATGATCAGACAAAAGGGAGTTTTCAGGGAATACTGTTAAGTCTTCTATTTCCATACCATAAGTCAGAACAAGATCTAAAATATGATTAAAGTGGTGGGTGGACTCATTTACTTTTTGAGCAAAGCCGATAGAGTCTAATAATAGATTAAATGCAGTGTTGAGGCTGTCATTCTCAGCATCTGTGTGGATGTTAAAATCGCCCACTATAATTATCTTATCTGAGCTAAGCACTAAGTCAGACAAAAGGTCTGAAAATTCACAGAGAAACTCACAGTAACGACCAGGTGGACGATAGATAATAACAAATAAAACTGGTTTTTGGGACTTCCAATTTGGATGGACAAGACTAAGAGACAAGCTTTCAAATGAATTAAAGCTCTGTCTAGGTTTTTGATTAATTAATAAGCTGGAATGGAAGATTGCTGCTAATCCTCCGCCCCGGCCCGTGCTACGAGCATTCTGACAGTTAGTGTGACTCGGGGGTGTTGACTCATTTAAACTAACATATTCATCCTGCTGTAACCAAGTTTCTGTTAGGCAGAATAAATCAATACGTTGATCAATTATTATATCATTTACCAACAGGGACTTAGAAGAAAGAGACCTAATGTTTAATAGACCACATTTAACTGTTTTAGTCTGTGGTGCAATTGAAGGTGCTATATTATTTTTTCTTTTTGAATTTTTATGCTTAAATAGATTTTGGCTAGTTATTGGTGGTCTGGGAGCAGGCACCGTCTCTACGGGGATGGGGTAATAAGGGGATGGCAGGGGGAGAGAAGCTGCAGAGAGGTGTATAAGACCACAGCTCTGCCTCCTGGTCCCAACGCTAGACAGTCACAGTTTGGAGGATCCCAAAAAATTGGCCAGATTTCTAGAAATGAGAGCTGCTCCCCCTAAAGTGGGATGGATGCCATCTCTCCTAACAAGACCAGGTTTTCCCCAGAAGCTTTGCCAATTATCAATGAAGCCCACCTCATTTTTTGGACACCACTCAGACAGCCAGCAATTCAAGGAGAACATGCGGCTAAACATGTCACTCCCGGTCTGATTGGGGAGGGGCCCAGAGAAAACAACAGAGTCCGACATTGTTTTTGCAAAGTTACACACCGATTCAATTTTAATTTTAGTGACCTCCGATTGGCGTAACCGAGTGTCATTACTGCCGACGTGAATTACAATCTTACCAAATTTACGCTTAGCCTTAAGAGAGAAAACTGACCCACCTTTCGTCAAAAAAGTGACAGCTGCCAATCAAAATCGGCCACGTCACTAAGCCCCGCCCCCTCTATGACGTCATAGCCAATCAGAATTGATGACGTCACTATGTCCCGCCCCTAAGCCCCTCCCCTAGTCCCGCCTCCAAGCCCCGCCCCTTATGATGTCACAGCCAATCATACTCGATGATGTCATTATGCCCCGCCCCTAAGCCCCGCCCCTAGTCCCGCCTCCGAGCCCCCGCCCCTTATGACGTCACATCCAATCAGAGTCGATGACGTCAGTATGTCCCGCCCCTAAGCCCCCGCCCCCGGCTCCTCCCCTAGTTCCGCCCCTGGCTCCTCCCCTAGCCCCACCCCCAAGCTCCTCCCCTAACCCCGGCCAAGCACCGCCTCCAAGCCATACCTCCCCTCCCACCCAGGGTCTAATATTTTAATGTCATTTTATTTCATGAATTAATGAATGATTAAAAATACCTAGATCTTTTTAATGTATTAAAGAATTAACTAATTCTGAAATAATTAAACATAAATCACTGTCTATTATTTAATGCCCCTTTAATATCTTTAATTCTTAAATTATTACGTTTCCTTTTCTGTTTTTTAATTCGTAAATTAAAGAAGGGGAACAAATACCCGTCTCTCTCGGCTGTAAGTCTTTGCAGCAAGACGGTCAAATACCCACGCATAGAGCCGCTCGCGGAAACATGACCCCACGGCTGTAAAACCTGTTGCAGACGCTTTGTCTGTGTGAGTGCGTGTGTGCGTGTGTGTGTGTGTGTGTGTGTGTGTGGGTGTGTGTGTGTGTGTGTGTGTGTGTGTGGCGGGACACCCGCTGAGCGGAGATGCTGCCCCGAGGTGATGAACCCGAAGAACAATAAACAATGCTCCTTATCACTCACGCCAGATGATGTTTTCTTTTAAGATATTAGCCGATCGATCATGGGGCGTGGGACACCCGCTGAGCGGAGATGCTGCCCCGAGCCCAAACAATAAACAATGCTCCTTATCACTTACGTCCCTGGGAACGAGTCAGCGAGCATTTCCACTACGACCGGTGAAGAGTGAAGATGCCTGGACCCCCAGCTATGGGTATAAAATAGAATAAATTTGCGGAAAAAATCCTGGAAAACCATGTTGTTTAATTAAGTTTTCTTGTCTTCGAGCAGAGTGCGAAAACCGCATCAGCTTTCAGGGTTAGTGATTTAAGTAATCTGTTTTGATAGAAATGAGTGTTTTTAAATGATGCACGCCGTCTGAAACTGTCTTTTTTTTTTTTTTTTTTTAGACAAAACCACGCAGACGGTCCAGAGCGCGTTCGGACCCGTCCTCGGTAATATATTTGAAATAGTACAGAATATCCGCTTGCGAGGGTGATGCTTTGTATTCATTTATTTATGTTAATTCTAGAAATCAAGTCAGAGCCCCCTGAAGAAGTTCGAAGGCTGGAAGCCCCGACTTCACCACGCAGATGTAAGTACAGCGATCGAGATTAAATCACGATTAAAACTCTGGAATAACCCGATTTTTTCTGTCACAGCCCATGGAGAAGCGGGTCAGTGGGAGAGACCCGTAAAACGATCCGCGGATGTACACGGTAAGGAGTCGGAGTTTATGTATTTATTTATTTTAAATATTTAATAACTAACGATTTTCTCTTTTTTCAGCACGCGGTGGAGGGAGACCGTCTATTTTCCACAGAGACGCAAGGCTCGAAGATATTCTGAGCTGGGATTAACCTCATCACGCAACTTTCTTGAAAATGTGTAGTCTGTTTTTATTTTTTTATTTTTTCTCTTATTCCGATGGAACGGGAGAATTCATTTTGAAGAGGTATATTAACTGAATTTCTTGAGGTAGATTCTTCCTGCTACAGATTTTAAAAGATGGAAGGAGAGAATTCACATCGGGAAAATAACTTCGGACGTGTATTGGATTTAAACGCTTCAATAATCGACTCAGCAGGGAGCGCTCCTGGAGCAGATGGCCCATTACCCGAGGCGTTAAATTCGCCGCCTCAAAATAACATCGAGTCCGGAGAGAGACTTTTAAGTCGTGTTCGTTTAACACCGTTAAATGAGGCTCTTAACAATTTAGCGGCTGAACGAGAATCGGAAGAAATTAACCCCTACATCATTTCTGCGATTAACGCTATAAATTCGACGGTCCAGTCTGATACTGAAGAGCCCCCTGACCCCCCGCACACCTCACCTCCAGACGAGTCCGGTCCCGCGGCGTTGAACCAGGTACGTCTGACTCCGTTAAATAACGCCGTAAACCTCCTCGCGTGTGAAGTTAATCCTCACGTCCAATCCGCGGTGGATGAATTAAATCAAACGCCTAACGACGCTCGCGCTTTTTCACCTTTAAGAAGTCCCTCCCCGCGCAATGCGCGCGGAGAAGAGATTTTAAACAGAGCTCGTTTAACCCCGATAAACGCGGCGATCTCTGTTTTGATGGAAGACGGGGATGATGCACGACCGGGACCCAGCCGACACTCTCCCATGACGGGTGGTGGGGCTGCTAACGTCATCAGGAGACCTGCTTTTAACAATATCGAAATCAGGCTGCCTCTCAATTTCCAGCGCGCCGACGAAATTCCCGACTACGCGGAATTTTACCGTAACGTCGTTGGGGCTCTTCATAACTCGGTCGAAAAGGCTTTAACACACGCCAGGGCCAGGGACTTTATCCAAATGGAGATTCGTGGGGACTCAGTCTACAACGAGGCCGCTTTGATCAGCTCATATAACGACGCTGGCGATGTGACGGGCTTCCAAAATCTGTTAGAACGATTGATACAATCAAATTCCAACGTTTTATCCGACGAGTCTCTGGAATTAGTGGTTCAAGTCATCCGCAACCAGAACGGCGCAGGGAAGCGCAGAATAGATGACCTCCTCCATCACGAGGTTCTGAGGAAAAAATCCAAATGCCTTAATATCGTGTATAATCCTGACAACAGTTTATGTTTCGCGATAAACCTCGTTCAGTTATTGAATCCTCATCTGAGTACGCACGAGGCGGAGCAGCGCGGACTGGCGTTACAAAATAGCGTCAGATTAACGGAAGCTACGCCGGTATCTTTAGAGCAGGTGGGAAAATTTGAAAACGCTCTGGGTTGTAAAATTGTGGTGTTTTTCAGAGCCGAAGGGGAGAGAAAGCTGACAAAATTCCAGACAGGAATACCGGCGCAGCAGAAAACTCTTTTCGTTTTTCTGTTTAATAATCATTTTTACGGAATTATCGATTTAAAGAGATTTTTGGGAGTGAAATATGTATGTAAGTTTTGCTTTGAGGGGTACAATAACCACGCCTCCCATAATTGTCCGTCATATTGTAAAATTTGTGAATCCACGCAGTGTTATGAGAAAAATAACCCTGTATTCTGCAGCGAATGTAACAAGGAGTGTCGCTCTCCCACCTGTTACAGCCTGCATAAACAGCCGAAGTATCGTCCTTCCGCCGGTAAGTTCGTTAATGTGTGTGATAACAGAAAAAAATGCCCTCGATGTAAACGTGAGTATTACATAGCGTTTTCTAAAAACAGCGCTCCGCACGTGTGTAAGCAGAAGAGGTGTCATATATGCGGCGAGGCTCTCCAGGAGCCGAGCGAGGGTCACCTCTGCTATATGACCCCGCTCAAAGCTGAAGAGACGCATTCAGAGAAATATGTTTTTATGATTTTGAAACGTATGTCGATAATAACGGGGAACACGTACCGTTTTACGTCAGCGCTGTAACAAAGACGGGTGATTTTTGGAGCGCATGGGGGACAGACTGCGTAGCCCGCTTCTTTAAACATTTTAGAACGAGAAAATTCAAAGAATACGTGTTCATCGCTCACAACTCAAAAGGTTTTGACGGCTATTTGCTTCTAAAGTATTTAGGCCAGCAGGGCGTAACCCCCGCTGTGATTATGACCGGGAGTAAATTATTACTCATGACAGACGCCGCCTTTAAACAGAAATATATAGATTCGTTATCTTTCCTTACAATGCGCTTATCTCAGATGCCTAAAGCCCTGGGGATCCGGCTGAAAGACGAAATCATCCGCAAAGGTTACTTTCCGCACCTGTTCAGTTCAGAAAAAAATCTGAACTATGTCGGTCCGTACCCTGACTCAGCGGCTTACGGGGTCGCAAATATGTCAGAGGGAGAAAGAGAGGAATTTAACGCGTGGTACGTGCGGAAAAAAAACGCAATTTTCGATTTTAAAGCCGAGGCCGTTATGTATTGTGATAATGACACAAAAATCTTGGCTGCAGCCTGCTCCAAATTTATGTCTGAATTCATCGCTGAAACACTCGTGGATCCTTTACCTGCGTTACAATCGCCTCGGCGTGTATGAAAGTCTTCCAAACTAACTTTCTTGCTCCAAAAACGCTGGCGATCCCCTCCGCCGACAATTATAGAACGAGGCATAAAAAATATTCGGACGTGGCCGTGCAATGGTTAGAATGGGTTGCTGAGACGCAAAACATTATCATCGATCATGCTCTAAACAGGGGCGAGAAAAAAATAGGAGGTTATTATGTTGATGGGTATGCTCAGATTGACGGCCGGATAAAAGTGTGGGAGTTTCTCGGATGTTTTTACCACGGGTGTGCAAGGTGTTTTACACAGCATGAAATAAACCCTCTCACAAACACCTCATTTGGAGAGCTCCACGCAGCGTGTCAGAAAAAAATAGCCTTTCTGCGGGCTATGCCGGGCGTCACCCTCAACGTAATTTGGGAGCATCAATGGCTTGAAATGAGGCTGAGGGATGAGAGTGTTCGGTGTTTCCTCGCCCGCAGGGGGTTACCGCCGCCCCTCGAACCTCGCGACGCTTTATACGGCGGTCGGACTTGCGCGGCCCGTCTGAGGTACACGGCTGAGCAAGATGAGACGGTCTATTACGTCGACGTGACCTCGCTGTATCCTTACGTTAACGTAAATTTCACATATCCCACGGGGCATCCGGAAATTATCGAGAGAAATTTCCGAGACCCCAGGACTTATTTCGGGCTCATCAAAGCCATCGTGTACCCGCCCCAGGGGCTAAAATTCCCCGTCCTCCCACACAGAACTCCTCACGGTAAACTGGTGTTTACTCTGTGTCGCACCTGCGCTGATGAAAATAATCAAGCTGCAGCGTGCACACACAGTCAGCAGCAGAGAGCTCTGTCTGGGACTTGGACGACCCCGGAATTCCACAAAGCTCTGGATACAGGCTATGCTGTAGCTAAGATTTTTGAAGTCTGGCATTTTGAGGAAAAAAGTGATAAAATCTTTGAGGGGTACATAAACACCTTCTTAAAACACAAGCAGGAAGCCTCTGGTTTCCCTCCCGAATTTGATAAAGACTCCGAGAGCAGAGAAAAATACATCACGGACTACTGGCTGAATCAGAAGATTCGTTTAGACCCAGAAAAAATCAGTCACAATCCGGCAAAACGACAGATGGCTAAGATCTGCCTCAACTCCTTCTGGGGGAAATTCGCCCAGAGGGCAAATCTGACGCAGACCGCGCTCGTTAAAAATGCTGACGATCTGTTCAGGTATCTGTTTTCTGAAGAGTACGAGGTCACATATCTAACATTCCTCAGCAGTCAGGCGGCTATGGTTCAATGGAGGTACGGCCCGCGGCACGTCAGCCGACCGGGTAAAACCGTTAATATTTTCATCGCGGCGTTTACAACGGCGTACGCGCGTTTGACCTTGTACGGTTTTATGGAGGCTGTGGCAAATCCTGACAGGATTCTGTATTATGATACCGATAGCCTGATTTACATTTGTAGGCGGGGTGAAACCCCGCTGCCTACCGGTAATTATCTGGGGCAGCTCACCGACGAGTTGAACGGCGACGTCATCACAGAGTTTGCAGCAGCGGGACCTAAAAGTTACGCATATAAAACCGCACGAGGTAAAACGGTCATGCGTGTGAAGGGGATCACTCAAACCCACGAAAGCTGTCAGAAAATAAACTTTGACAGCGTCAAAGATCTGGTCGAGGGTTATATAAAAGATCCCGCCCTCGCTGCATCTATCATAACGCCGCAGCAGGGAATTAAACGTCATAAAAGCAGTTTCAGTTTGACAAACGTGTCATTTCAAAAATCCTTCAGGGTGGTGTATGACAAGCGGCGTCTTTTAAAGGACGGGGAAACCGAACTGTTCGGATTTTGAAACATGTCTCACTCTGGAAATACGGTGGAGATTGACCCCAGACTTCAGCTCCCATTCTCCTGTCTCATCGTTGGACCGAGTGGTTCGGGAAAGACTGTGTTTGTGAAAACATTGCTGGAAAATTGTAGCCACGCTATGAGATATGTGCCTGACAACATTGTATGGCTGTATACGTCTGAACAACCTCTGTATTCTGAACTGAAGAATAAAAATATTAAATTTGTAAGAGGACTCCCTGACTCATTTCTGGACGACAGCCTTTTCCCTGAAGGTCAGAGCCATCTGGTTATTTTGGAAGATCTCATCTTTCAAGCAACGGATCATCCTGAAGTTGTAAGAATTTTCACCCAGTACAGACATCACCGGAATATGAGCGTCATCATGATCACACAGAACGTGTTTCATAAAGGGAAATACAGTCGAACCATCAGTTTGAATTGTAATTATATGGTGCTGTTTAAAAATCCCAGAGACAAGTTACAGATGAACATTCTGGCTCAGCAAATGTTTCCCGGCAGAAAACAATTTTTTTTGGAGGCACTTGATGATGCTACGAGCGTACCTTACGGGTATTTATTACTGGATTGCACGCAGGAGTGTCCAGATCAGTTCAGACTGAGATCGGGATTACTCCCGCACGAGTGGCCCACAGTTTATTTACAGAAAGATAAACGGATATGAGCTCTCTTTTAAAAAGGAACGCCCCCGCTCTTAAAGCGCTAATCAGAGCCGGGGCGAGGGAGCGTCACCACAGCCTGAAGACCTGCAGGGCGGAGCTTCTGAAAACTTTATCCGAGATCGCTTTGAATATATTAAAGGGGAATATCGCCTTGAGCGACTCTCAATTCCGGGCCTTGAAAAAACGAAAAAGAGTTTTACGTCTTCTGGCCGACAGAAAAACCAGTTATAAAAAGAAGCGGGGAGCGCTGATTCAGACGGGCGGCTTTCTCCTGCCTCTGCTCGCCGCGGCCCTGCCCGTTATAACGAGTCTAATAGTACCCAGAGGATAATGGCGTTCAAAGCGGCGCAAAAGATGTTTTTACTCACTCCACAGCAGATGCTTCAACTCAGTCATTCCGTTCCGCCGAGCGGAAATAACATCAGACAAACGGCGGAAAATGATTTAGACTCGCGAATGCGAGGTATACTGGAAGAACGTACTCACTCTCCTTATGAAAAAATTAAAAAGTATGAGGCTCTGCTGCAGCGCTATTTAACCCTGATCAAGCAGGGGGAACTCGAATCACGCGTTTCACCCCCGCAAGAGACTCGCGTCGCTAAGCAACCTGAGGAGGAGGGGGTGGAGGAGGAGGAGGGGGAGGATGAGACTGTCACAGAGGTCCTGAAGAATATCCCCTCCAGAGAGCGTAGAAACGCTGAATATATTATGAGGAAATTATCGAAGGGTGATACGCGCTGGAGTCCGTCGGGGGAATTTATTTACAAGGGGAAAGTCGTGAGGGGGTCTCACGCCATAGATCTTATGAAACATCTCGGATCCTCGTTCAAGAAATCGAGCCCTCCTACAGGCTGGGTGAAGTTCCTCAATATTTTACAGGAGCGGAACATCCCGGTGGCGTGCGTATCAAACCCGCAAGCCCGCGAGCAGCTTCAGAAGCTTAAAAAAGGCCGGAGCAGCTCGCCGGATGAATCCCTTCTTTTAACCGATTCGCCGGCCAGGAAGAAACTTAAGAAAAAAAAAAGACTTCCAACGCTGGGAAGGTTTCTCACCATAAAAGGAGGGTATCGAATTAAAAACTGACTGGATATTATGATCAAGATTCTTTAAAATACATCGCAGTCAGTCACGTTTTTGTATATTGTTACTAATAAAACACAGACTGAAACTCATCTCCGCCCTTCATCACTTTATTCGGTATACGGTTTAAAAAGCAACTTTCAACACTTCTCTACTTAATAACAACGATGCAAAAACATTAAAGGTATGATCGGGGGTGCATTTTCTACACATTCGGAACATTTTTCACAAAAAACATAAAAAAAATCAAAGGTCAAAGCTTCTTTCTACGTTTAAAAACGGGGTTTACATCATGCAAACGCGATAAAACTTTAAAGGTATGATCGGAAGGCCGCTCTCACACATCCACCCCCGTTTTCAGGCGAAAAAAACATAAAAAAAATTTAGGATCAAAGATTAACACTTCTTCTGTACTTAATAACAATGTTTTAAAGCGTGCAAACGCGATAAAACTTTAAAGGTATGTTCGGAAGGCCGCTCTCACACATCCACCCCGTTTTCAGGCGAAAAAAAACACATAAAAAAAATCAAAGGTCAAAGGTCAAAGCTTCTTTCTACGTTTAAAAACGGGGGTTTACATTATGCAAACGCGTTAAAACTTTAAAGGTATGTTCGGAAGGCCGCTCTCACACATCCACCCCGTTTTCAGGCGAAAAAAAACACATAAAAAAAATCAAAGGTCAAAGGTCAAAGCTTCTTTCTACGTTTAAAAACGGGGGTTTACATTATGCAAACGCGTTAAAACTTTAAAGGTATGTTCGGAAGGCCGCTCTCACACATCCACCCCGTTTTCAGGCGAAAAAAAACACATACAAAAAATCAAAGGTCAAAGGTCAAAGCTTCTTTCTACGTTTAAAAACGGAGGCTTACATTATGCAAACGCGTTAAAACTTTAAAGGTATGATCGGAAGGCCGCTCTCACACATCCACCCCGTTTTCAGGCGAAAAAAAACACATACAAAAAATCAAAGGTCAAAGGTCAAAGCTTCTTTCTACGTTTAAAAACGGAGGTTTACATTATGCAAACGCGTTAAAACTTTAAAGGTATGATCGGAAGGCCGCTCTCACACATCCACCCCGTTTTCAGGTGAAAAAAACACATAAAAAAAATCAAAGGTCAAAGGTCAAAGCTTCTTTCTACGTTTAAAAACGGGGGTTTACATTATGCAAACGCGTTAAAACTTTAAAGGTATGATCGGAAGGCCGCTCTCACACATCCACCCCGTTTTCAGGCGAAAAAAACACATACAAAAAATCAAAGGTCAAAGGTCAAGGCTTCTTTCTACGTTAAAAAACGGGGGTTTAAATTTTCCGAACGCAATAAAACTTTAAAGGTATGATCGGGAGAGCGTTCTAAGACGGGGGTTACATTTTCACACGGAAAAACATAAAAAAATAGGAACGCCGGTTAACACAAGCCGTGACAATATTTAAACTCATGCAGAGGCCCTGCTAGCTGGTTACAGGAGGTATTGCAGCTTTTCTTAAGGCAATAACGATATCTTTTCACAAAATCAGAAACCAAATCATCGTTCGCGATAGTATTTTCGGAGTATAAAGACACCACGTCCCGGTACGACTTCCCACTGGCTCTGTTATACAGATAATACACGCAGTGTTGTCCGCATACGTCGGATAACTCGTGCTGAAGCTGCTTGTTGTGATACAGAATGTTTTTAACATCTGGGAGATTCTCCAGATATTGCAGGATGCTTTTAGGGTAGTAATCAAAGTCAGGGCTGAGGCCGACGAGTCAAAAAATGTGGCTCGACTATTTTTTT